>NC_142938.1:29676490-29708990 GCF_046866305.1 Octopus bimaculoides | reverse complement strand
TTGTAAAAGACGCTTTACTTAATCTCGTGTGAGAAAGCAATAATTACATACACACACATACGTATGTATATATATATATATATATATATATATATATATATATATATGACGGCTTGATATACATATATATATATATATATATATATATGTATATATATATATAAATATATATATATATATATATATATATATATATATATATATATATATATATATATATATATATATATATATATATAATATATAATATATATATATACAGGAGTAAGTTACATATATACAAAACAAGGCGGAAAAAATAGTACTCGAACTCGAATACTTGAGAGTTTCGCGTTGGACAGTTGTGATCACAATTTTATTCCAGTCTTGATCACAACTGTCCGACGAACGGGAATATGAAACTTTGAGTAACACTTTTGTGATGTTTCTGCATCTTTAGTGAAAGGGTATATATATATATATATATAACCAAGGTTTTAATTTTTTGTTGAATTCTATCTATAAAAGATAAATTTCATACGATCTCACAACCATAGTCTCTAAAACATAAAAGACTAAGAAAGATATTCGTGTGTGTGCTTGTGTGTGTGTGTGCGCGCGCGTGTGTGTGTGTGTGCGCGTGTGTGTTTGTGTTTATGTATGACTTTATACTTGTGTATGTATATTGTTTATGTCTGTATTATAGGTAAGGCTTTGTTTTGTTTTGTTTTGTTTTGTTTTTTCTGCTTCATATAATTGTCTTTTGATCTGTGACAGACCAATCAACTTCTATCCACATTAAAGTGTTGTATAGACACATAGGTCATGAAAGGTCATGAAAGGTCATGAAAGGTCATTACACTCGTATTGTCAATATGAAGGAAGATGTTCGGTGCAGTTTTAGTGCAAGGTTCTTTCAACAATCGCTACCAAATCATCTGCATGAAGGGCGTCAGCGAAGACTCTAAATTGGTGTGTGTGTGTGTGAGTGTGTGTGAGTGAGTATGCTTGTGCATATGCGTGAGTATGCTTGTGCATATGCGTGCGTGTGTGTGTGTGTGCTTGTGTATCATATCTACATACATTTATATATTCATACATATAAATATATACCTATACAAACAAACACAGAGGCAGAGCTAATAGATAGATAGATATACTGACAGACAAACAGACGGATGGACACACAGACAGACAGACATATGTTGGAGGAATGTTCGGACGGTATACCCCTTGTCCTTCGTAATTGGAGTCTCTTGTAATTATATTTGATTACTGGAATAGAGTGAAAGCAACCAGAGTGAATACAATAGAGAACAACCAGACGACAGATAGAAGTTCATTTTCTATCACTGGCACTGCTTAGTGTCCATAATTAAATCATTTAATTTTAATATCAGAGCAACATAAGAAAGATAAGAACAACACGCCGCTCTAACTAGACATTCTCTCTAACTAGATTCCACCCTGTCTAACTTAAGTCACTAGCGCTCTAATTACAATCACCAGTCTCTAAATAGAGTCATCAGTGCTCTAACTAGACTCACCCTCTCCATCTAGAATCAACGGCAATCTAGCTCGTTTCACCGTCACTCTACCTTAAGCCAATACCACCCTCTACAGCACCATTCTTCTAAGAGTCACCGGCACTTTAAACTAGACTCGTTCTCTCTAACTATAATCACTACCACTCTGCCTGGAGTCCCCAGCGTTTTCACTAGACTCACCCATTCTACTTAAAATGGCCATCACACTGCCTTGAGTCAGTGCCGCATTAACTAAAGTCATTATCACTCTGCATTGAGTTAAGTAACCCGAACTCTAAATAGAGTCGTTAGCACTTTATCTAGACTTAGTCACTATCTCTCTGCCCAAAGTCACCACCGTACAATTACCAAGACATGTGCCACTATGCATTGTTGAGTCATCTAATCTTACGAGTCTGAATCAGAAGTTCCCCCGTTAACAAGTTTCGAACCTGAGTTCTCCTCATGTTGCCGGCCCTGATGTAACTTTTATTTCGGACTGCATCAATAATTTAAATTTGATATATGAACGATATATCAAAAACTACCCATTGTTGATAGCAGATTTACGTAAACTTTACAGTTTCTAGTTTCAAAATACGTCTTCCTCAGTTTACGTCAAATATCTACTTTATCTTTCATCCAACTTGTATGACATAACCTGAAACATTTTAAAATTGACAATTACATGTAATTATTCATTTATTATTGTTATACATGACCTGACTTTCATTTAGTACCGTTATGTTGTCTATCTTGATAGAGTCGGTGTAGTGTCACTATAGCGTATTATTATTTTCAGACAGGATATCTATGACATTATTTACTTATCTTTCCAGTGTTTAAGCATTCAAGTGTGATGCGATGGATATTTGGCAGTTATTTCTTGTAATCCGTCCGAACACGTACAGAGTTTCTCAAGGTTCTTTCATACCGTTTTATCTGCAGAGATGGAAAGTAGATAATGATACAAAACTAAAAAAACTAATGTAATTCTAATATAAAGTTCTGTAGCCGTCACTGCGAACGAATATAACTTGATTGTTTGTCCCATGCTTTTGCTAATTGTTTTAGGTGCCTGTGTATCTACGAGCAAATATAAACACTCCTTCAGCCCTCTCATTGATTGAACTAGAGGGAGAAAGGGAAATAAAAACCGAAAGAAGAGAGTGATGCACCGCACTTGGCTGATACTCATTCTCAGCTAAGTACTCTAGAGCAGTGAGAAACAGAATACCTTGCTCAAGGACAAAACGTGCTATACAGTCGAGAAATCAAACCCATAACCTTACGGTCATGAACCTAACATCGCAGCCACTAGGCCACGCGCCTTCATTTTTGCTCATAATTATAGCTTATAGCTTAGAACACCTGATCTATAAATTACCAATATAATATTGTTTCTAACATTGGTAGAACAGGATCAAACATTTTGAACGTTGGGCAATTCGATTGACATTTTTTGACTGCGAAAGGATGAAGGTAAAACTTGGTGAACGGTAAAGATTTAACTCAAAATGTAAATGACCGGTAAAGTTACCGCATAACATCTTTGTCCTACCTACTAACTATTCTACAAATCTACTAACATACAATACTGATATTAAACTAATATATCAAAAAGAGTAATACTTATATAATAATACTTTCTACTTTAGGCACGAGGCCTGGGAGAAGTGCCTAATCCATTACATTAACTCTAGTTCTTGAATGGTACATATTTTGTTGATCCCGAAAGGATAAAAGATAAATTCGATTTCGGTGGCATCTGAACTCAGTACGTAAGACCAGAAGAAATGCCGCCCGCCATTTTATCCGGTGTGCTAATGATTCTGCCAGTTCTCAGATTTAAATACTATTATATATTAACGATTTCTTTATTATTTATTTAAACTATTAAATAATGAAAAATCTAACAACACTAATAAATACAATAATATTAATACAATACTAATATAATAAGAAAAAAACTCATAATATAACAACATTGATGTAGTGTTATGTGGAGACGTGTGAAGACTGAGTAGTTAGATTCTTGCACTCCTGATCGTATGATTGTAGCCTCGACCCTTGAATCGGACGGCACGTTTTGTTCTTGTCTAAAATGATTCATTTCATATTGCTCCAGACCACTCAGCTGGTAAAAATGAATAATCCTGTGAGAGACTAACATCCCGTCCAAGCGTGGCTGTGTGGTAAGAAGTTTGCTTCTCAATCACACGGTTCCGAGTTCAGTCCTACACTGTGGCGCCTTAGGCAAGTGTCTTCTATTATAGCCCCAGGTGGAACAAAGCCTTGTGAGTGGAAATTGAAAGAAGCCCATCGTATATACATATATACACATATATATTTGTGGGTGTATATTTGTGTTTTCCCCACCCCTAAGCCTCCACACACTGCATAACTTAGAATTTTAGTCGATCCCAGTACTTATCTTCATTAAACCTGGTACTTTTTTTATCGAACCCGAAAGGATGAAAGGCAAAGTAGACGCCGGCGGAATTTGAACTCAGAACTCAGGACATAATGCCACCAAGCATTTTGCCCGGCGTGCTAATTATTCGGCCAGCTTGCTACCTTATATTGTAACGATATTGGTTTCAAATGTTGGTACTAGATCGGTTATTACGATTATATTGACACAAGATCGGTTATTGTGATTATATTGATCCCAGTTCTCCACTGATACTTATTTATTGACCCTGAAAGGATGAAAGACAAAGTCGAACGCGGCGGAATTTGAACTCAGAACATAAAGACGGACGAAATACCGCTAAGCATTTTGCCTGGTGTGCTAAAGACTTATATTGTGACATTATTAATATCTGATGAGAAGGACTTTGTTTGGTGAGTTTCTTCCTATGTTCGGAGAAAGATGAGTTCTGCTAATTCCACTCCTCCTCCCTACTTTTACCACAACAGTATTCAATAAGATCCTCAACGCTTCATTAGTTTATTAGGCTCATCTATGTATATGGACTTCTAATTAACACAAGTAACAATATTATATATAAGCTGAATTGAAGCGGCGAGCTTGCAGAATCGTTAGCACGCCGGACAAAATGCTTAGCGGCATTTCGTCTGTCCTTACGTTCTGAGTTCAAACTCCGCCGAGATCGACTTTGCTTTTTATCCTTTCTCGATAGATGAAATAAGTACCATTTGAGTACTGGGGTTGATGAAATAATACCTGTTGAGTCCTGGAGTCGATAAAATAAGTATCCGTTGAGTGTTGGGGGTCGATAAAATAAGTACCAGTTGAGTCCTGGGTAGATGTAATCGATTATCCCACTTCCCTGCATTTATACCAAAATTTGAAATTCTTATACATAAGTCGAACAAATTATAGTCCCGCCTTCTTAATCCTACAAGAGTAAGGATAACTTTATTTGTTTTTGTCTTTTGTTTTTTTGAATATTATCAATGAGAGTATTTTTCGAACCATGTATCAGTTTGCTTGAAGGAAATATGAATTTATAAAAATACTAATATTCTACAACGATTCCAGCACCAAAGAAATGAAGTGAATATGAACAGGATACCAAAAATGAAAAATAAAATCCTGTATTTGTTTCCTTTAGTTTTCTTTTTCTTATTCAATATTTTTCATCTTTTATTTATATTTTCTTTTACTTTTATCAAAACTCTCCTCTTTGATTTGATTTATTTTTTTAATAGATTACATTTGTTTGTTTGTTCCAGTCGCCTCTCTCGCGTTCACAGCTGCAACATTCAGATGTCAACAAGCAAGGAAGAATTCATAGCTAAACGTAAAAGATACAGAGAGTATTCATCATTCTACACTTTCGCATCGGCCAGGGTGGCGGAAGGGTGCATTCTGCTCACAGAAGTCTTTAAAACTCACACAAGACTCTTTATGTTTTAAATAACTGTTATTTTGTTTTTATTTTTTTATACCTCTCTTCACCCTCTCTCTCTTTCTCTCTCTCTCTTTCTTTCTCTTTCTCTTAATCTCTGTCTCTGTTCCTTGTACTTAACGCGAAAAACTTTCTACTCGAGCAACCAAAATAACTTCGGTAGATAGCAAGAAATCGGTGAATAACTTGTTAAGTGTCTACCACGTAGGTATCCAGATAACCGCGTATATTTGCACTTAAAAGAGAAAAGCACACATGTATAGGCGTGCGCATAAGCTTACATGTGACAATATGTATGAGTTTTTTATATACTTGTGCGAGTATATTTGTGTAAGGGTGATACATACATAACATTCATACACACACATACACTCACACACACACCCATGCATACGTAGAGTGGGAGGGTAAGAAGGTTTGATTTTTTATATATATAAATATATAGAGAGGGAGAGGCAGAGAGAGAAGGCTGCTTATATAGAACGTGTGTGTGTATATATACATGTTTACATATATGTATATGTATATAACCAACCCTAGCACATGACTGGTATTATATGTCATCAAACCCGGAAGAATAATACAAAGTGTAGCTTGGTGTTAATTGTTGGAACGCTGGGAGTTGGATGAAATACCTTATGTTATTTTGTCGAATGCTATTACGATTCTGCCAATCCATTAAAATTCTCAAGAGTTTTGTGAACCGCTATGAGTAATGAGTCATCGCTCCCTGTGAATATTAGGAAAATGGCAAAACTATGCGGAAGATTAGCCGGATGGACCTAAGAATATATGAAGCAGGCATGCAAGAGCATATGTCTGTTTCTTGAAAGACATAAGTTCTCAGCCACCTTGACTATGACTCCCTGCTGCGGTGGAGCCTCATACTTCCAAATTCACTTCAGTTCTAGAGACAAACCAAATGATCAACGAAAAGAAAAACATTGATATTTACCAAATAAAACATTGAGAAAGAAGAAACTTTTGAAGTTGTATTCCTTGGATTGAACGTGGAAACAATACGTAGTCATCATAATCTAGAAATGCTAGCGAATCTGCTAGCTCACCACCTTATTATTTAATGTAATATTACTTTACTATTGTTAGCAAGCCGGGCAAAATGTTTAGTGGCATTTCGTCCGTCTTTACGTTCTGAGTTCAAATTCCGCCGTGGCCAACTTTGTCTTTCATCCTTTCAGGGATGATATAATAAGTACCCCAGTTGAGCACTGGGGTCGATCTAATTGGCTTAGACCGTTACCCCCGAAAATTCTGCTTTTGTGCCAAAATTTGAAATCAACATTACCTTATTGTTGTTATATAATTAGGTACTGGTGCCAAACTATAGCATAGAAAATTATATAATGGAACGGGCAGGTGCCATTGTGCCATGTTTCTCTTCAAATGACATTTAGAGAGCAATGTCCATGACTAGTGTAAGAATGTTTTCCACAGAATATGATTCTAGCTTCAATGCTTACAATGGAATATGCTCTGCTAAAAGCACTCGAGAACCAGGCAAGCACGTTAAAACGGACGCCATATTAGGTGTACCACCCTTTATGTACTTTCCATCGTGGGTGTCCTAATGGTTAGAATGTTGGGTTCACATTCATGAGGTCATGGCTTCCATACCTTGAACAAGACACTTCCACATTATTTTGCTCCTAACCACTCTAAAATGTGTACCAAACGAGTGGCGCTAAAGTCCAATTCCTCCTCCCCCCCTCTCTCTCTCTCTCCTCCGGCTATAACATTCCTGATGTCTCTTTTTACTTCAGTTGGTAGGAGAACTGAGACGGTTTATATGTGATTCAAAACAGTTAGCGAAAGCGTTATGCATTCTACTTGTTCATAGATGCATATATATAAAGACTATTCTTCATGTTATGTTTATAACGAAAAGCATTTACCGATATCGGAATTAGGAGAAATATTTAGATGGAAACTCTGGGAGTATTGAGATAGACATTCTGTCTACATAAACTCCCTGAATACGACCGTTTCGTCATTCTTCGGTAATACCCCTAAAATATTTCAACCCGAAGCAAGTGGAAATACTAAAAAATTCATATCATGATGCCAGTCTAGTATTACGGGTTTCTGAAATTAACTACATTAATCCAAATTATTGTTGTTATTGGAAAATCTAAGGTCAACTAAATCAAGCAGATCTATCAACAAAGGCGTTCCAGCTAGAGTGAACACGCTTTTTTGAAAGCATATTGAATTTTAACAACATTACTTAATATGTAATTTAATTTTGAAGGCGATACGGATTGAACTGAGGGAGATTTGGTTGCTAATTCTAATAGGAAGAGAAGAAAGAACGCCAATCATTTGTTCCTACTAGTATCTTTTCTATTGGTGTCAACCTAAAAGTCTTCATACGAAACATCAACGAATCAGTCAGATAACACATACTGTGATTATATGGGTCATGAACACCACGTCATTATACTGTTAATTAACACACACACACACACACATATATATATATATATATATATATATATATATATATATATATATATATATATATATACATATATATATGTGTGTGTGTACACATATACATACATACATAAATACATTCATACATGCATACATACATACATTCATACATACATACATACATACATACATACATACATACATACATACATACATACATACATACATACATACATGGCGTAAAACTGGAAACAGTTCTACAGAAATTGTCAAATAAGAAATCCTCAGGCCCAGACCTTATAACCTTATAACGAGTTACTGGCTAAAGGATTTCACATTTCCTCAGTAAGATCTCATACGATTGTATGAGAAAGTATCAAGGGTAAACGGAAACTGTCCTAATGGTTACCAACTGCAACTGCTATCCTCATCCCGCAAAACTGACAGAACGTCTTTGCTAAAAGTTACCGCCCACTAGCCTTCCAGAATATCGTTTACAAATTTTACACTGGGTGCCTCAATCTGTTCTTGCAAGATTATTGTGACACCAAAACTTTATATCACCTGAGCAAGCTAAAGGAAGGAAGAAGTGGGCTGCATACAGCAGCTACTAATTAACAAAAGGATCTGGAAAAACATAGTAAAATTCGCAGGAGCTTAACTGTAGTGTAGTTGGACTATCAAGAGGCTTTTGATAGTATACAACATGGTTGGATTATGAGGGTTTTACTGTTAGCCAAAGTTCTACAAAAACTAGTGAGTGTTATTGAACGCCTGACCAAGATTTGGTATATCACTTTGCTTAGGGGTGACAAGAAGCAAACTGAGCCGGCTAGCATTCACAACCAAATTAGCATATGGTGATAGCCTGTCAGTGTTGCTCTTTGTCTTCTCATAACACACACTTGCATATCTGCTCACAAAACATAATGGCAATAGAAACCTATCCAGAAGTATCTCCCAAATTTTCTTTATCGAGAACCTGAAACTGTATGGGCCAAATATAAACCACATAAAAAAACAATTGCTACAGATATTGGAACGAAATTTGGCGAGTCCAAATGGGCATTTTTGACAATATAACGTGGAAAGGTTTTGCCGTCCTCTAAGATCCTAAGAATGAACATCTTGACAATACAACCTCTGTAGTCAGCTGACAATTATAGGTATCTTGGACAAGGTGAGAATATTAGTTATGTTGGCCCAATAAATCAGGAGAGAACCAGGAATGAATACCTCAGGAGGGTAAAGGGAATAGAGTTCATCAGAGCTCTCAGCTTACAACATACATATTGCCCACGACACCAGCTGCCCATTGGACACCAGTGTGGTTTGAAAAATACAAGAGAAAGAGGACATCTATGGATCATTTATATAGAGTTTGCAAATTAATTATTCAAGGTACACTTTTAGTTTATTGGAGCAACAAGATACATACCAACCTGTCTGGAACAAAGTATGGCTGAACATGGGTTCTTGGGGTGAGAATGCAAATTCTTAATTCATACACTACAAACGATCACGATATCTAGAACTTTACAAGGCCCTCTTGTGATTTAAAGAATGATGAAAAAAGCAAGACGCTTTCGTTAACAACCTTGCTACCAAGTAAGTGGCAGGTCAAAATTTATTCTAAATTAAAAAGAGAAGGAAAACATACATACATACATACATACATATTAAGTTGGGGGAAAATCCAGTTGCATTTTTACATGATCATTTTGGTGCAACATTTTTTAAATACTTACAGTAAAATAAGCATTAAATTTTGTATTCTAATGATTTTTCCTTTGCAGATTACTTTATAACATAAGAATTAATTCGCATCGAATTAATTGTAAGTTTAGATGAGATCCCTATCAGACATGAATTCAAAAGGAACGCTGTAGCAATGGAGGCGGCAAAAAGCATTTGTTCTAAGTGTCCAGACAAGGCAGAGATCGTTTGGCCAGTTTCATTCGGAAATTTTTTTCCCTCACAGACTCCTCTCGATCTGGACAACCAAAGTTTACCAATACTGAGCTTCTAACAATTGTTTATTGAGAAAAAATACAAAAAAAAAAAAAAACGAGAATGGTTAGCAGCTAATGAAAAGGAGAATTCATCTCCAAACCGGCACTACACCCAAAAGTTGTTATTCTCTGCGTTTTGTAAGATATGAAATGTTAAACCAAAATAAAACGCTTAATGCGGAGAAGTATTATCATTAATTGGAAGCATTGTATAGAAATTGTTGTTCAGTCATAAGAGGGTGTTGCACTTAGGCGACAATGAAAGACTACATATCGTCCAAATCATTCAAATAGATTATGGCACTAAATATGCAAGTTTTACCTCCTCCTTACTCTCCTGGCCTTGCTCCATCTATCATCTTTTCATATCATTGTAACATTATATATAGAGAACAAATTTATTAATTTTAAAGAGGTGAAAATTGAGAACGAGTGTTTTAGAAATTTGGAGAAACTTATCTCAAGGGATCAATAATTTGCCACATAGACAGATTATGATATCTAAAATGAGGAGAATGATTATCTTGATTAAATATATCGATTAATACGATAGACGCATCTAATTCTTTCCTTTCATGAAAACGAGAGTAATTTCTTTCCACCTTAATACAAGCAAACACACTCACGCACGCATAAACACGCACACACACATACAAACACATATGTATTTATACACACACATATAAACACACACAGATATATATGTATGTATATACACACGCTTTTGCATGTAAATATTAACGTATGTATGAGTACGTGTACTTTATAAGAGTCTGCGTGTACATGGAGGAGCACTGTGAGTTGGTGTATTCTTTTATTATTTTGTTTATTTCAGTCATTTGACCGTGGCCATGCTGGAGCATCATCTTGAGGGGTTTTCTAGTCGAACAAATCGACTCCAGGAGTTATATGTAGTACTTATTCTATTGATTTCTTTGCCGAATCACTAAGTGATGGGCACGCAAACACAGCAGCATCGGTGGTCAAGCGGAGACAAACAGAGACACAAAGACACACACGCATATAAATATATATATATATATATATATATATATATATATATATATATATATATATATATATATGCGTCTATATATATATATATATATATATATATATATATATATATATATATATATATATATATATATATATATATAGATAGATAGATAGATAGATATACGACTGTCTTCTTTCAATTTCCGACTACCAATTCCACTCACAATGTTTTGGTCGGTCCGAGAAAATAGTAGAAAACACTTGCCAAGGTTCCACGCAGTGAGATTGAACCCAGAACCACGTCCGCGCCTATGGATATATGTGTATAACGCCTGGGTAAGTGTGTGTGTATGTATATATGCACACATATATGTATGTATGTATGTATGTATAAATATATATATGTATATATACATAACATATATATATATATATATATATATATATATATGTATATATATATATATATGAATGTATATATCTATGCATATGTATGCGCATATATGCATGTATATATACATGTATATATATGAGCCAATATATGTATATATATATATATATATATATATATATATAAAATAACAGACACATCCTTCTAACACATACATACCCTAGAACGAAAAATACATCTTGCATCTTTGTGATATATAATCTGTTTACCTTAGCTGATCGTTCTGTAGAGACCGGAAGTTGCTAGTCTCCTGCGGTATCTTTTGTTTTCCATAGGTTTCACTAAAGTCCGCTGATAAAGACATGTTTTAAGAAACGAGGTGCACCTAAGGACCTCCTTTTTCTATTCACTGCACAAACACTCTCTGAGGACTGCTTTCGTTGTTATTTCTAATTATGAGAGCAATTTACATCTAATCAGATTTACTGTTTCCTGAAGTATATATATATATATATATATATATATATATATATATATATGTGTGTGTGTGTGTGTGTGTGTGTGTGTGTGTGTGTGTGTGTGTGTGTGTGTGTGTGTGTATGTATATATATGCACATGTATGTATATATACATACATATATATTCGCCAGATTGAATGGTACTTCCCAGGTGTCGAAACCATAGTGATATCCGCGGGGCAGCTGATGATGGTGGCATGTTGGATTGTTTTTTGTATATGTGGAATAGTATCATTGGATTGTTGGTATGGCTGTGGAATAATATTATAATACATCCTTTTGATATACATATGTGTGTATGTGTGTGTGTGTGTTTTCATATATATATATATATATATATATATATATATACGTAAATGTCGAACGATGGAAATTAGTGTTCAACACCGCATTGGTGGGTAGAACTTCCTTATTTCTGAATTAAGGCTACCATCGGGTTCATGTTAAGAAAGCTAAAAAACATATCTCAATAACCTAACAATTTTTCAAGCTGATCACATGGAGGAATGGTGTTCGTCTCCATTTTGGGTAAACATAAAATCTCGTTGAATTCGTGGAGATTCTCGTAAGGAAAGCATTAAATCAAGGGGCGCGACTCTTGGATGGCATCTTTCGAGTGGTTATCTCTCTTGGGTTTGACTTTTGGGCAAACTGTCGTTTCCTATCTTAAAGTATATTTTGGGTGTATGTAATGTTCGTATGCTTGTGTGCTGAGGTAGTTCGCCATGGTGCCATATTTCTTCTGCGTGTGGAGTTCGTGTGTTATGTAAATTCAAATGTTGCGTTCAATGGGATTACCGGTGCAGGTGGTGGTTCATCATTGAACTGTTTAAGTGTGAAATATTGCTTGTGCATGCAAGGGGAGAATATGTCATCCCTAATATTTAGGATGTTATCTGTTGACTGTATGATATTTAGTTTTTCAGTGATACAGAGTTCATATTTGGTCCTCTGTATTTCTTGGCTTTAGCAATGATGCTCCACTTTATCTGGGGCAGGGGTTACTTATTCTACCTTTTAATTTTCCTATCCTACTGGATAGGGATGTTGCGTGTTTTTTTATTATTTTTATCTCTGAATGACGCCAAGTGTTGTGTGTACCTTTCCTTGAACAAGTTGCCCGTCATTCCGATATACGTCTTTGCTACTCCGTTGGGATCCGTGATCTTGGCCTTATATAAGTTCTTTTTCTATAACCCGCCATCATTGATGGCGTGTTATAGAATGGTCTTTGCCTCGTTCTGAAGAGCTAAAGAAGTTTTAGCCTATACCCCAGAAAACTTTGCAAAGATTATACTCACTTCATTTCCTTTACTAAGACCTGATTTTCTCGTATCAAAATTCTCAAAACATGTTTTCATTTGTATATATTTGGATTTCAATATTGGATATAACTTCATTGCTTTCACTGTCCCACACTCTCTTCTTTACATATTTTGGTGTTTACATGGCGTTGTCATCGTGTTGTATCTTGGAAAGTATCCCATTCACCAGTGTATGTATAATGTGTGTGTTCGTGCGAGAAATCTCTCTCTCTCTCTCCTTCTCACTCACTATCTCTCCTTTTCTCTCGCTCGCTTTTTCTCCTCCTCTCTGTGTGTATAGAAAGAAACATACATACACGCACGCACGCACACACATACATACATACATACATACATACATACTTACATACATACATACATAAATTGAGTGAATGAGTGATTGAGTGAGTGAGTGAGTGAGTGAGTGAGTGAGTGAGGATCCCTTCAGCATCTTCTCAGTAGCCGCTCCAGAGTCTTAGTTGATGGCCTCTACAGCTGGTGCCATGATCAAGGTGGTTAGCAGGTGATATCGGCAGCCATTCAATCCAATAAATACGATCCCAGAAAACCAACCATCACTTTTCCCAGAGCCGGAGAGAAAATCAGTTCATTGAAACTTCAGCAACCATCATGCCTACCTTCTACAGCCCCAGACTGGCAACTTACTGTGGAACGATTAACGTTCGCAGACCACATCAAGCCAACGCCACTCCGCCCAGATGTGAGGATCTCAAATGCCACCAAATAGGTTATCATGTGTGAGCTAACCGTGCACTGGGAGAGTAACATGAAAAAGATTATGAGAGAAAGCTTATCCAATACCAGTAGTTGGTAGAACAGTGCAGAAATCGAGGCTGTCAGGTTTGGTGCAAGGCAATAGAAGTGGACTGTCAAACTTTTGTGGGACATTCATTCTGCAAAGCTTGGAGTTACAAACACAGCAATCAGGAGGGCAATAAATTTTATCACTGAAGCTTCGGATAAAAAGGAAACATCAGAAACTTCAGTGGATTGCTGCTGCAACTGGGATGCAAGCTGGGTTTAATCAACCCCGGTTGGGTAAAGTGAGCGAAGCAATCTGATGTTGAAACGCCCGAAACCTTGTGAGACCTAGGAACATCATTGCAATATTTACCATTTGCAGATTTTCACACCTTTTCACCATAAGAGTGATTTTTTTCCTCCACGGTAACTGCAGTGTATTTTCCTTTTAGCAGTTAATATATTTGACAAACATATTTCAATTAGCCTAAATTCTGCTTATACCGAAACGCTGCTTTGCGCTAACGCTTCGTTGTTTACCTCGATCGGGCGATCTACTGGCGCAAATTAGTCAACGTGTTAACTGAAATATATATGAAGCTACGACTTCATTAAGTTCGTTCAGAGTTGCCTTTCTTAGGTACATCTCATTGACAAGAGTAAAAAAACCCCACAAAACATCGATGTCTGGAATCCCTAATAGATGGCGACACTGAACGAACTTTTACACCTTTTACCATAAGAGAGACTTTCTCCCCACCGTAACTGCAGTGTATTTGCCTTTTGGCAGTTGAAGTACGTGATAGACATATTTCAACTAGCCTAGAATAAAAAAAAGAGTTAGTCTAAGTGTTTTAATGTCATGAATTATTTAATTTTACACACATTACACTAGCGAATACTGGTATGTTATGCAATGATAATTACATAAAGGATCTCATAACAGGATTGAGACACCACATCGTCAGAAGAAAATAGTATTTCAATTCAGTACTACGTACCAACATGTCTTCACAAAGGAAATATACTCACACACATACAAAAGTTTTACGCTAAGAAAAAGGTATTGCTTATGCATATAAACACTTCTTACTTTGCCTTGCCCCGTTATTGATAGAGTATTAGGGGCACCGTCGTGACAGACAACTACTCGTGGAATTTACTCTTGGTGAAGTCCAAGAGTCAACAAACCTTTCCAAATTTGTTGACAGTCGATTTCTTCAAGAGACAGAAGGAATATAAGAAGCAGAGAAGGTAAGAAGAAAATCCAACCCCAACTTTAGACTGGGGTTGAGTCATATTTATCAACTATTTAAAGATCAAAGGAAAAGCTAATTCCGATGGGATTTGAACTCAAAGTGTAAAGAGTCATTTTTGTTTTCGACACTCTACAGACTCTTCCAAATTGATTACGTAACCGTATATGAACGTACATAATTCCATAGATGTGGGCACTGTCGTATGGTTTAGAAGTTCGATTCGCATAACTGAGGGCCAATGTTCAATTTCATTGCGTAATATCTTTGTATAAAAGTCTCATAACTTAGCTATGGATTAGCTCAAGCTTTCATAGGGAAACTGAGATTGTGTGAAAGGGGACAATGGACACTGGGCTGTATTTGTAATGCTGATTCGATTTGTGAATTATGTACAAATGTCTGTGGAAAATTCAGCCACATACACAATTTGATGTAGAACCTAGTGAACAACTGCAATACTCATCGGCGACACTGGCGGAGATCCATTTACTAAATTATTAAATAATACAATTTATGTACGTTGTAATTTCACGATATCAATTTCCTAATAATAATATGATTCTTTCTCACTCTTTCCCTCTCTCTCTCCTTCTCTCTCTCTCTCCTTCTCTCTATCTCTCCTTCTATCTCTCTCTCTCTCTCTCTCTCTCTCTCTCTCTATCTCTCTCTCTCTCTCTCTCTCTCTCTCTCTCTCTCTCTCTCTCTCTCTCTCTCTCTCTCTCTCTCCCTCTCACTTTCTCTGTGTGTATTCAACCAATGTGTGTATGTGTATGTACATTATTTTCTTCTGCAGCGTGTGTGTATAACTAATTATATTGGTAAATAGATTTATAATTTCAGGGCTTCACCTTTATACGGACTCATATATATATATATGTGTGTGTGTTTGTGTGTGTGTGTATGTGTATGTGTGTGTGTATGTGTGTGTCTATGTGTGCGTGTATGTACACACACATACGCTATGTCCATATGTATATCGGTGCTCATGATAATGTTTCGGTATGTATGTATGTGTATATCTGCATACATACACATATAAATACATATACACGCGCACATATACATACATACACATATGTACACATATATATACACATATACATATGTGTATATATGTGTGCATGTGTGTATGCACTCACATATATTTGCACATACACTTGCCGACACACACATACACACACGCATATATAATTAAATATGGATGTCAATGCGTGCAGTTTACAATTCTTACTTAATTGAACGGATATTTTATGTAAACAGTAACAGTAACAACTAAAATTGCAACGACGATATTAACGACCGACACGACAACAACAACAATAATAATGAAACTAAGACTGAAGCCCAGCGTCTTTAATTACAAATCACCAAATTTACTGACAGTTTTTAAACAGCATTCAACTGATATTCCTCACTAATTGCAGGTGCTTGAAATGAGTTCTAATAGTTGATATTGTGGTAGAATCATTAGCAGGCCGATCAAAATGCTTAGCAGTATTTTGTCCGTCTTTACGTTCTGAGTTCAAATTTCACCGCGGTTGATTTTGCTGTTCATCCTTTCGGGGTTGATAAAATAGGTACCCGTTGAACTCTAAAGTCAATGTAATCGACTAAACCGCTCCCTCGAGCCAAAATTTGAAACCAATTTTTACTATTGACTATAGGAAGAAATGTTTGATGGCGGTTTTAGAAGCTTTAATACTGTTGTATCCATACCCTTCTAAGTTCAAATCCTCTGGTCTCATATATTATATTTTTTTGTTTTGTAGATACAACCGCGATTTTCCAAACACTGATAGTCTGGAACCTCTTATAGTCTACACTAATTTATTAGCAGGAACTTCAAATTCCCGCAGCCGCCAGATTAGATTACTAGTATCTTACGCCGACTAATACAGAAATAATACAGAAATAATAAATTTGTATCATTTTTATTAATGTGCAAATCATTTAAATAGATTTAATATTTGTTTATTCTAAAGTGTATTGACCAAGGTGACTAGCCCTTGACCAGAAAAATCAATAATCCGGAATGGCCTCAGGAAAATCTATGTTGCAGTTGAGTTATAAATTGCCAACGGGCTTTATGTTGTTCATCGTTTTAGATGCAGTGCCCTTTGACCTATGAAGATGTCTATAACCGAACAGATTGCTGTTTTATTATATATTCGCTACTTACAGAAAGTAGTCCGCAGTCAATGACTTGAATTCTAATAATTAATATTATTTTGTCTACCTAGGAAGGATCAAAATCAAAGTCGACTTCGACGGGATTTGAAAAGAGACGAAACACGCATTGACATGATCCTTAAATATACTCTGGTATCTGTTTATGTGTGTGTGTGTGTGTGTGTGTGTGAGAGAGAGAGAGAGAGAGAGAGAGAGAGAGAGAGAGAGAGAGAGAGAGAGAGAGAGAGAGAGAGAGAGAGAGAAAGAAAGTGTGCGTGAGTGTGTGCGCTCGAAAAAGAAAAAGTTAAAAATGCATCTGGAGACTTTAAAAGGATTTATTCACATGTCCTTAACTAGTTTCACACTTTCATAATTTTTGAAGTAGTGTGACAGGAGAGTGCACTATAACAGTTTAGTCTCAACTTTGGCCGAACTATGGAAATTTGCTCCGTTTTACGGAGAGATTATGGCTTAAATTACCATCAATTGAAATACAGTTTGCTTTAGTTGAGATTGCTCTCGAAAAATAACAAATTTTCAAACTTGAGACATATTTGTCATGTGTTTGAAAATTTCGTTTTAGATTTATTAAACAGGGCTGAGACACAGCTTCACTGACTTTTGAAAAATCATAAAATTGTGAAGCCGGTTAAGGACATGTGAATAAAATTTCTTAAAGATTTAAAGTGCATTTTCAACTTCCTCTTTTATACTTCTTGTGTGATAAAACTTGTATTGTAAGCGAGCTCAGAGTAGACAGTCAGTTTTCCTTATATAAACATACACACATTCACATACATGTCTATGAGTGTGTAAGTATTTGTTTACGGTTATCATTTCAAAATGGTTTTAAAGATATCAAAATTCATTTTGACTGGGACTTGGAATTTCACTTGATAGCTTATTTAACCTGTCTATGAGTTAAGAAATCGTTGATAGTGCATTTTTAACAAGAGCACTCAGAGAGCGCAAACCTCCGCCGTGGCAACACCAACAACCTGTGAACGATTAGCCAGAGATGATTTATTTTTTAAAATGAGAATATCTGAAATAAACTCGACTGAAATAAACTAAACTTCAAAAACAAGAATACTAAAAATGAACCCGACCGCTCTCAAAAATTAAGTAAAAATTTAAAAAAAAAACGGAAAAATAATCCAGAATCCTTGTCCGGTACCAGATCAATCCCCAAATCTAATTAGTTCGTGCCAGTCACGAGGTCAAAGGTCCCTAAAAGCTTCATCCGAATTCATCTAGTGGTTCTTGAGATATCTTGTCCACTGACAAACAAACGAACACGACTGGAAACAATACCTCCGCCTTAGCGAAGGCGGAGGTAATAAATGGCACTCATTTCAATCCAGCGTTTACTTCAGTTCAATGGTCTCTAAATATGATGAAACAAGAATGGAAATTATAGAGATGTCATATGATTTGAACAATTCATACCTGTCGATCGAGTAGTCCTTGATGAAGGTAACAGAACTGTCACGATATTTATAGTACAAACTCTACATGGTCGACTTCGGTATAATTTTGAACCTATTATTTCTCGATGCCTGTGTATATATGTGCAAGGGTGTGAGATAGAGGTTAAGATATAAGGCTTGTAATCATGAGATTGTTGGTTTAATTTCTAGAACAAGTAGTCAATTTGTTCTTGTCAGCTCATCTGAAATGATTGCCAGTTGAGGGGTGGTGCAACTCATTGTCCCCTCCGGTTATCACATGTGGTGCAATCCGCTTGGTCAGATGTAGGACTGCCGACTGGGCGTCAATGCCTGATTGCAACTCCATAGACATCTAAAACAATAATTGTCAAAATCCTGTTAGATGATACTAAGTCATTTTGGATTTCGAGAGACAATCGGAATTTGTGTTGAGCGCGTGCACGCGTGCGTGTGTGTGTACATACATAAACACATACATAGGTACGTACATACGTACGCGTATATGTATGTATGTATGTATGTATGTATGTATGTATGTATGTATGTATGTATGTATGTAAGTATGTATGTATGTATGTATGTATGTATGTATATGAAAGTCTGACGCTTTGAGCCTACGCTCTTTTATAGAAAGGGATGATATAAGAAAACAATAAAGAAGGGAAAGAAAATGGAGAAAGAAAAATATGTCTGAATTAAAAGTTTCACATGTTGAATTGATATGTGTGTTTGTGTGTGTGGGAGAGGGGCTGCGTGTATGTACACATATATACATACATATACGTATACACATACACACATGCATGCATGTAGAATCTCCTGCTGGAGCCTATTTCATCAGACCTAAATCGAAAGCGTTTCGGCCTTTGATCGTCTCGTCGTTTTTGTATATCTTGGGCTACATTCTTAAATCCGTCCTTCCTGTTGTTATAATATTTTAAACGAGGGTTATGAGGGAGATTAGTTGGCTATTTCTATCTGTCAGAGCGACTCTCAATATGTTACCGCGTCAGTTCTGAAAGAGCAAAGTATAGATAGGTAAGAATGCAGTCAGGGAGGTAAATATTCCTACAACAGTCAAATGTTTACAGATTTACCTCACTACACAACATCACTTCTGATAAGGCAACACAAAGAAAGCTTTATCGACACAAGAACTGGCATCCTTCATGTTCTATCGTCCACTGCACGAGTATGCGTTCCACACGTGCAATAACATCTCAGCTAAAATATACGGTGGAGACGAGTACGTGCGTATGTGAGAGAGAGTTTAAAGTGCATATATATATATATATATATATATATATATATATATATATATATATATATACATAGACACACGCACACACTCACTCACACACACACATACATACATATATACATACATACATACACACACATGTGAGAGAGAATTAAGGTAAGAGAGATTAGGAGAAAGTGCGTTCTTGTTTGTTAGTTTAACTCCTCTACAACCATTACTTTCGCTGCCCCCCCCCCCACTTACATCAATTACCGATTCCACCACCACAACCGTAATCCTTATGTCATCACTTGCACCTCCACCACCACCACCACCTCCATACTCAGTCATTATATCACAACAGTTTCTTACAACATGAACACAACAAACATAACCAACGGCACATCGCCACAAACATCATTATCATCACCGCCACCGTTACCAACGTAAGTGTCATTATTATTATTATTATTATTATTATTATTATTATTATTATTATTATTATTATTATTATTACTATTACCACTAAGGCGGCGAGCTGGCAGAATCGTTAGCACGCCGGGCGAAATGCTTAGCGGTATTTCGTCTGCCGCTACGTTCTGAGTTCAAATTCCGCCGAGGTCGACTTGGCTTTTCATCCTTTCGGAATCAATAAATTAGGTACCAGTTACGCACTGGGGTCGATGTAATCGTCTTAATCCCTCTGTCTGTCCTTGTTTGTCCCCTCTATGTTTAGCCCCTTGTGGGCAATAAAGAAATAAGAATCGTAACCGCGCCAGGCAAAACGCTTAACGGCATTTAGTCTCTCTTTACGTTCTGAGTTCAAAGTCCACCGAGGTGGACTTTTACATTTCATCCTTTCGGGATCAATGAAATAAGTACCAGTTGAATACTGGGGTCGATGTATTCGACTTTCCCCTCACCCTAAAATTTAGACTTTGTGCCTATAGTAGAAAGGACTATTACCACTACCACTACTAATAACAAAATCAACAGCATCAGCATCATTATCACCAAAGCCCTCACAAACATCAAAACCACCTTCATTACTATCACTGTTGGTCTTTCCTATCATTGCATGCGGCATGAAATCTTACTTTTGAATCAGTTACGATGTAGAAAGTCTGTTTGTTTCTACAGCGTTCAGATTTTCTTGAAATATAATTCTATTCTCTGTCAAGCTGAAAGATTCACGGTTGACTCACGAAATAACCCTTGTAATATAGAAACCCAGTTGTGTCCAATATTCCCACTTACACTGTGTGCTGTATGTGACGATTTTAATATGATTATGGAGGTCAACCCGTTTTCCACACTTGGGCAACAAACTGCCATGAGGATTAGCTTCCAAGTTTATGTACGCTGAGTAAAATTATATCTCATTCCCTCTTTGGACGCACTCAGCCGTCAGAGCTGAAGCAAATGTATTCCGAACTCTCCGTCCACAAGATTTTTTACCAGATCAATGACTACAACTCAGTTCTTGAATCAAATGACGTCGGTCCCTCCAAGCAGTGAAACTTTCTTATTTCTTATTTCTTTATTGTCCACAAGGGGCCAAACACAGAGGGGACAAACAAAGACAGACAAAGGGATTAAGTCGATTGCATCGACCCCAGTGCGTAACTGGTACTTAATTTATCGCCCCCGAAAGGATGAAAGGCAAAGTCGACCTCGGCGGAATTTGAACTCAGAACGTAACGGCAGACGAAATACCGCCAAGCATTTCGCCCTGCGTGCTAACTTTTCTGCCAGCTCGCCGCCAGTGAAACTTTCTGGTATGCACCACACAATGTTCGATAGCAGTGAAACAAAGCTACTACTATTACTTTTAAATGAAACATGGTTGAAACTGCCAACGGTTCTTATTTGAAATATCCATCGACGAACGGCAAATGTATTGGTCCATCATTTCGGCTGACACTTGCGGCTGCGCAGACCGACGATTGTCAGAAAAAGTGACTTGTTTCATTGAAAGTGTTCACAACATGGTCACTAGCAGCAGACACTGACCATCCACTAGCATCTATAAGTCCTTTCTCAACCATAACAGATCTCATTACAAAATCAAGTTTTAACAATATGTCTTAATGTTTATGTAAATATATATATATATACATATACATACAGACATACATATATATATGTGTGTGTGTGTGTGTGTGTATATATATATATATGTGTGTATATATATATGTATATATACATGCTTATTTAGTTATTTTAAAATTAAATGACGTTTAGTTTATCATTTTTTTTTTATGACTACTAACATTGCGAATAATTGCATCACCTAAAATGTTCGTTTTTAATCTTAAAATATTCTGCAAAAAAGTGAAAAGAGCGTCCTTTTAATCGTATACAGTTGGTGTTTAAGCAAACAGTGATGCTGTTGTATGTGCGCACCTCTCCATATGTACGCGCGCGCGATGTTTATGTGTGTGTGCGTGTGCGTGTGTGTGCGCGTGCATATGTGTGTGTATATACTCTTTAAATGATTTAAGTCATTGAAGGGCAAACATGTCAAAGCCCCGCCTTCAAGTCAAGTATGATGACCGCATAATTTTATCGTTCTCTATTTGCGGTACCGCCAAGTTACAGGATATGATGAGGCACAACACAAACAACTCGTTTATATAAATTGCCCCCGTATACACATACATATAAAGTGCAAACACATGAAGTGTATACAAATATGTATACGTATGAGTATGTATGAATTTGTGTGTATAATGCCGCGTGTGTAGATTTGTATGTATGCGTGTGTTTGTTTATGTCTAAGAGGGAAAGATGGTGCAGAGCAGGAATAGGTGGAATCTTAGTAGAAGAGAATCAAACGAAGGAAGGGAGGATGAAAGAAAGCAAACAAAAGAAAAATAAACAAGGAATAGTAGTGTGTCAGTGTGAATTTCCCTCAGCAGAGGGAGAAGCGGGTGGGACGATGACATACATTCCCTGCCGACATTACTTCACCCTTGATACAACAACTACAGCAATATGAAAGTAAAGAACATGAACGTTGGTCAAAACCTTTAAAAAACGGGAACAAAACCGAACATAAAAGCATCAAAACTGACAAGACAAACAAGATTACAAGAAAACGCAAATAGCATCGTTTGATAAACGTTTCGTTCGTTGCTATGGAGACGTAATTGCCGTGCAGAATCTTACATTATAATGTCAGACACGTGTGTGTATGTTACATGTGTGAATCAGTGTATATATATATATGTCTGTATGTATATCACGCACACACACACACACACACACACACACACACACACCTATACATACACATATACATGTATGTATGTATGTGTATATATATGTGTGTGTATATATAGACACGCGCGCGTATATGTATGTGTGCCTGCATATGTGTGTATGTGCGTGTGTGTGTGTGTGTGTGTGTGTGTGTGTGTGTGTGTGTGTGTATGTGGTTGGGTGGGTGTATTACGAGCGGGAACGAAGCTGAATGAGAGTAGAGCTTTAAGAGACATAATGCGATGATATGTCAAGAATCCGTTTATGAAGGCGAGTTTACAGCGGTGCGAGGAAGTTATACTTATTTCACTATCATTTAGAGCCTTTTGATAATTGGAAATAGCGTAGGAGGAAGAGAGGGAGATAGAGATACATAAACTGGAGGAGGAAGATGTGATTAGGGGAGAGATGTAAGTAACATGCGACATAGAAGGGTAATAAAGTCAGATAGGGACAGCGAGAGAGGGAGAAGACAACAGAGGCGGAAAGATGGGAGACAGCAACAGGCTGAAGTACGTCTTACATTCTAAAGATGGCGGAAATATCTTTCCTTCGTTTGTGAAGCAAAGTATATTCATATATCGAAGCAGGGGTGTACGCACATACAAACAGGCGCCCCACACCCAAATATATACATTTGCACTAACAAATACACTCACACACACACACACACACACACACACACACACACAAGTACATATATTTACATAAACAAATACAGATACACATGCACACACGCACGCACACACAAGCACACATACATACACACATGCACATACACAGAGTTTTGTGAATAAACAGATAAGTTCAGATATGTTCTTCTGTTTCCGACATATTTGACCCGTAAAGAGGCCTTCTCCACTTCAGGTAGCCGCTTAGACTACTGATCTTCCATAAACAACCTTGCCCGGACAGGTGGAGGTCTTTATATATGCAGCATGGAATAAAAATGTTCGGAATACTGAAGCGATCGTAAGATTAATTTGAATTTCTCTTTTCCTCATTTAGATTATTATTATTATGGATACTGTGAAGCATATATTATGCCTATTGGATTATATCTTAGATTCTCGAAGTGTTCCTTAAACTAATCAATTGGAGTTTAACTAGTGTTTATTCATGTTTTTGTGCTGCTTGGTACTTATTCCATTGGTATATCTTGCCGAACTGCTAGTTTACGGGGACGTAAACGCATCAACACTAGATGTCAAGCAGTGGTAGGGGACGAACACAGACACAAAGACACACACACATAGATACATATATAAATATATACGTGTACGACGGGCTTCTTACAGTATCCATTTACCGAATAAACTCACAAGGCTTTCGTCGGTTCGAGGCCATAGAAGAAAACACTTGCCCAATGTCCTACGCATTGCAACTGAACCTGGAACTATGTGATTGGGAAGCAAGCTTTTTACCACACACCCACGCCTGCGCTTACATCTATAATTATACACACACACACACACACACACATACATACATGTATGTTTGCCTGTATATTGGGTGGTATTTTAAGTGAAACCTGCAGTTCCGTTTACTACATGCCTCTCGAGGGCGATGTTACAGTAAAGTGAATCAAAGCAGTAAATTACGTTGAATTTCTATCTTCGTGTAGTACATTTTCCTTTATTGGACAAGCACGAAAATTATAAATATATATATATATATATATATATATATATATATATATATATATATATATATATATATATATATATAGCATCCCTTCAAATGTCTTCAATCTGGCGCGCTGAGTCCGGAAATAACTCTGCAGTTAATAAATTTTTGCAGCTAATTTACCGGTTTGAGAACATCATTATTTAAAATCTAATAATAAGGGTAGAAATTGATATTAATCAATTAAAACCAGTGGTCTAGCATATTAAAAAAATCCGAAGATTAAAATTATATTACATACAAAAATAAGAGGAATGACCAGCAAAAGTGGACTCCTATATGCTAGAAATAGATGCCGAATCATCTAACCACGAAGAATATGTTCTCAGTAAAAATTTCAGCGACACAACAGACCGTAAAAGGGCAAAACAAATGAAAAAATACTAAATAAAAAAACGATTAACCTACGTACCATGGTTTCACCTGTTAATATTTACATAAGTAGATATCTGCAGGGTCATCAGCGTAGTCTGTCGGTTTATAAAATATAATTTACAGAACTAAACACAGGGCAAGACAAATGTATTTAGCATCTATTTCTAGCATATAGGAGTCCATTTTTGCTGGTCATTCCTCTTATTTTTGTATGTAATATAATTTTAATCTTTGGTTTTTTTAATATGCTAGACCACTGGTTTTAATTGATTAATATCAATTTCTACCCTTATTATTAAATTTTATATTTATATATACATATATATATATATATATATATATATATATATATATATATATATATATATATATATATATATATATATATATATATATATATATATATATATATATATATATATATATATATATATATATATATATATATATATATATATATATATATATATATATATATATATATATATATATATATATATATATATATATATATATATGATTGCAGCGTGGAAGGTGTTTATAAGCCATTTAAGAAACACACAAAAACCGTTAGGTTCACTTCAACATTTAAATTTAATTTGCCAAATTATTTTCGTCGCTTTGAGACCGCGACCTGTTCACTGACAAATTTCCATGCAGCACGGAATTTTGTCAGTGAACGGGTCGCTTTCTCAAAGCAACGAAAATATTTTGGAAAATTAAATTTAAATGTTCAAGTGAATCTAACGGTTTTTGTGTGTTTCTTAAATGGCTTATAAACACCTTCCACGCTGCAATTATATATATATATATGTGTGTGTGTGTGTGTGTGTGTGAGTGTGTGTGTGTGTGTGTGTGTGTGTATGTTTGTGTGTGTGCGTGTGTGTGTGTGTGTGTGTGTGTGGCTATGTCTGTGTATATATATATATATATATACACACATACAAATCTAGATATATGTGTATGTATATGTATATATATATATATATACATATATATATATATATATATATATATATATATATATATATATATATATATATGTATATATATATATATATATATATATATATATGTATGTATGTATGTATATATACATACATATATGTGTGTTGTGTGGTAGGAAGCTCGGTTTCCAAATACATGGTTCGGGGTTCAGTACCACTGCGTGGCATCTTGGGCAAGTGCCCTCTACTATTGCCAGGCGCCAACCAAAGCCTTGTGAGTGGATTTGGCGGATGGAAACTGAACGAACCCCGTCGCATATATATATATATATATATGTACGTGTACACATCTATGTGTGTGTGTCTGTGTGTCTATGTTTGTCTCAATACACCCCCTCACCGCATGAAAACCGTTGTCGGTGTGTTTACCTCTTCGTAACTCAAGAAAGTCCGATAGAATAAGCGCTAAGCTTGAGAAATAAATCCTGGGGTTGATTTGTTCAGCTAAAATCCGTTAGGGCAGTGCTCCAGCATCGCTGCTGTCAAACGATCACAAGGGTAAAAGAATAAAAATAAAAGAATATAAATAAAAGAATATATATATATATATATATATATATATATATATATATATATATATATATATTTACGTATAACTATATATATCTATACAAAGATACATAAATTGTATAAATATATATATATATATATATATATATATACACACGCACGTCAACATGTATATAGTTACACACATACATATCTACACGCACACACACACACACACACAAATACACACACATATATAGATGCAATGGAGAAATTATACAAAATGTATAAATATATATATATACATACCTACATACACACACACACAATCATAGATAAATGCAGTCGTGGCTATGTGTTAAGAACTTAGCGTCTCAATCACGTTTAGTAGATGAAAATCGATAGAAGCCTATATATATATATATATATATATATATATATATATATATATAGGGCGTGGAGAATTCACAAAAAAAACAACAAAAGACGAAGACAGGTGCTCTAGAAAACAAACAGATGTATTAGTATAACGCTCGGGAATTGAAATTGTCTTTAACGTTTCGAGCCTACGCTCTTCCTCAGAAAGGAACACAGAAAGAAACAAGGAGATAAACAAGGAGAGAAAAAATGTGTAATGGCTAGCAATCTATCATGGCGAATACCGGACAGAAAGGTCACACAGGAAAGCTAAGAAGAAGGGGAGATAACAAAGTACTAGTGATCCCAAAACGAAGGTGTGCATGTGTGTAGAGTGTACGTATGTGTGTGTGAAAGAGGTCTAGTGATCTTGACGTATGCGTGTGTGTATGTGTAGGTGTGAAAATGTGGGGATGGGAAATGGTCAGTGCAGGTGTGTGCGTGTTGGTGTGTTGTGATGTGATGTGTTGTGTTGTGTGGTATGGTGTAGTGTGGTGTGGTGGTGTTGGGAGGTGAGAGTGGGGAAAGCACGGGTTAGGCTGAGGGTGGAGGTAGAGGTGGGGTATGTGGGGAGGGTGTAAGGGATGGGATGGGGTGGGATGGGAAGGGTAGGGAAATGCAATATGAAGAGCAATCTTCAGCTGCACGAAAAAATGTAGAAAAAAAGACATATTACAAATGTGGCAACATATTAAAACCAAGTGGGAGAGAGTAGAGGAAGAATATATAAGTCCATCTTGACATAGCAGGGTCTATCAGGCTAGTAATTGATTCTAGACAAAAGTTTTAACTGTCTCAGAATTCTATTGTTTCTTATCTAGTGGTGATAGCAAAGGGACAATTACTTCTAAAGAGAGGGAAGGTGTAAGCAGTATGCATGGGCAAGGCTATAAAAGTATTAGAATCTAGAGGTTTCACTGGTCATAGTAGTATCAGGTCATTTTATTACTATCAAAATGTTGAGGAATTAATGTTGAGGAATTATAGCCCTAGGTATATGGGTCAAATAGGTTTTTTACTATTCAGACTAAAAGTAAAAAACCTATTTGACCCATATACCTAGGGCTATAATTCCTCAACATTAATTCCTTAACATTTTGATAGTAATAAAATGACCTGATACTACTATGACCAGTGAAACCTCTAGATTCTAATACTTTTATAGCCTTGCCCATGCATACTGCTTACACCTTCCCTCTCTTTAGAAGTAATTGTCCCTTTGCTATCACCACTAGATAAGAAACAATAGAATTCTGAGACAGTTAAAACTTTTGTCTAGAATCAATTACTAGCCTGATAGACCCTGCTATGTCAAGATGGACTTATATATTCTTCCTCTGCTCTCTCCCACTTGGTTTTAATATGTTGCCACATTTGTAATATGTCTTTTTTTCTACATTTTTTCGTGCAGCTGAAGATTGCTCTTCATATTGCATTTAAGGTAATGCTCACATTACTTAAATAAATTGAAGTAGCATGAAACGTGCGTACTGCAATCACTTTTGAAATCCGTGTTGCTTATTATTTGATTTTAATCACCCATCCTTTTGGGATGTGATATTCGGGTGCCTTCGCATAAGTACCATATTCAAGCCTTGAATCTATATCTAAACCGTCTATATATATATATATATATATATATATATATATATATATATATATAAATGTGTGTGTGTGTGTGTGTGTGTGTGTGTGCGCGTGTGTCTATCTTTGTGCCTATTTTTGTTTGACACCACCGCTGGATAACCGGTGTTGGTTTGCTTTCATACACGTGACTTAGCAGTTCTGTAAAATTAAACAGTATAAGAACGAGGGTTTGAAAAAACTAATACCATTGGACAATTCATTAGAATAAAACATTCTGCAACGCGGTAGTTTATATATATATATACAGAGAGAGAGGGAGAGAGAGAGAGAGAGAGAGAGACAGACAGACAGACAGACAGAGATAGATAGATAGATAGATAGATAGATAGATAGACATCGATTTATTCAACGCACTACCCCAACATGTCTAATTAGTGGAAGAAGTATATATATATGTGTGTGTATATGTGTGTGTGTGTGTGTGTGTACGTGTACACACACACACACACACATACACATATATATGTGTATCTATGTATGTGCATGAATGTATGTACAATACAATAAAACATGCACTGGTTGTATTTGACGTCTGTTTTAATAGTTAATTAAGTTAATATTTAATTAATCAATTAAGCAATAATTAATTAACAGCAGCATGACCGTTCTGAGTTTCAACAATATCACTTTCATCATGCAATTTCATATCAAGAATTTTGCAAAATCCAAATACAACCGATATATATATATATATATATATATATATATATACGTATGTGTGTGTATGTGTGTATATGTGTGTATGTATGAATATATATATATATATATATACATATACGTATATGTCTAAATGAATATACGTCCCTTTCTGTGTTTATATTTGCGTACTTGTATGTCTGTCTCAGTGTGTATCTGTATGTCAGATTGTATGTGTATGTATATGTATTTTTCTGTATGTTTGTTAACCTGTGTGATTTTTCATGTGAGTACAGTATAAAATTTAACTTACAAAACATTTTTGTCCGTATGCATATGTTTGTGTCTATATATACATGTGTGTGTGTGTATGTTTGTGTACCTCTACTTCGAAAGCTTCATCAGAGCTTCGAACATGAAGTGCACTTTCAATAGCCATACATCTTTCCATTGCCATCAGTATAAACCTTCTCACTCATAACGCCTATATGTTCTGAAAATGTGACTCCGAAATATAGTGCAGTTCATATTCAAGAGTCAGTCGAAGCTATAGGATGTTACACTGATACTCAACTAAGAGCCCACCACATCTTATAGCAGAAACAGCTGTAAGATAAGGAAGTTCATTACATAACATTTTATTTTTCTGGTGTCGTCTCTTTGTTTTCTATCACCACTCTCATATAGTATTGTGTTCTGGACCATACGCATATTGAATTATTAGTCTCGTTATGCCTAAGCGATATATATATATATATATATATATATATATATATATATATATATATATATAAGTCACTGATTTTTTTCTAATCCTTCAATCCCGCTGCCTCCTACCCATCTCTCCTCCTTCCACGTGACCGGTGTCTCGCCAGCCATGATCTTTCTTTCTTGGCCTGACTGCCGACTGCCAACACCTCTTATGTCAATTTCCTATGCTCCTGCCTTTAGGCTTTCACTTCATACACTCCAGCTCAATTTGATTCGTTCTCAGTCGAAAGACACCTGTTGTTATTTCTTGTTGTTTGTATTCGTAATTGTGTACCATGTTCTCCGTTTTTTTTTTTGTTTGTTGTTTTTGTCTTTGTTGCTGTACACATTGGCTAGCTTTCTTACAAGGGGGTCTAATGCTCTTAGCTTAGACATTTTCGTGGGCAACCAGATTGAATCATCTCAAGTGTTAACTGCCCGAAATGGTCGTGACGTCTGGAACTTGACTGAGGAAAGAAAGCCACGAATGACCCGTCTTTTTTGCCTGTCCTTCTAATTGTTGTTTCTCTTGTCCGCCTTTGTATCATCTATCTGTCCGAATGATTTAATGTCCTCCATTGCGTTTTTGTTCATATATATAGTATTTGATTTAAGTTATACAATGAATTCAACAAATTCAATAATATTTTTCATAAATGGAGAGGATTAGATGTTAATATGGAATGAAATATTTTTTATTCATGTAAGGAAATGAATAAAATAATTTTTTATTGAAACAGGGATATGAATAAAGAAAATTTTATTCCACATTAACATCTAATCTCCTCCATTTACGAAACATATGATTGAATTTGTCGAGGTTCGTACTATAACTTAAATAATATACTTTATATACTTATGTAACCTTTCATATCTACGCCAATTTACATCAGTAAATTCAAAGTAAGGTATGAAGTATCAACGTTAGAAATCTTTTGGCAACTACTCCAATTAAAGGATGAATCCATATTCAACTCTCTCTCTCTCTCTCTCTCTCTCTCTCTCTCTCTCTCTATATATATATATATATATATATATATATATATATATATATATATATATATATATATATATATATATATATATATATATATATATATATATATATACGTATATATATGCTATGTATATGTATATGCTAACTCTATAAACCGGCTTCTCCATTATATAGATGTACACAGATATATATATATATATATATATATATATATATATATATATATTTATATCTATATTTATATTTATATTTATATATATATATATATATATATATATATATATATATATATATATATATATATATATATATATATATATATATATATATATATATATATATATATATATATATATATATATATATATATAGATGTATATATATATATGTATGTATATATATATAAATATGGTGGTTGTCTACTCCTTAAACAGAGTTTGACCACCTCCTGCACCTACACCTTACCCCTTTCATGGCGTCTGATGTGGCTTTTTAAACCAGACAGTGTTTTGAAAAAACACCCACACAGATTGCACCTCTGATTTGCACTACCAATACCTGCAAGTAAGTTCTGCTCATTGTGGATCCTAACATGTCTTTTAAGACCCCCATTGGATTTGCAAACCCTCTGGCACACACCACATTCAAACGTGTGCACAGACATATAATCAGAATAGCTGGATGAGGTTTGTTTTCCATGGGTTCGCAGGTGAGATTTGAGGCCAGCCAAGGACAGACATGGTCTGTCACAGACTGTGCACACAAAAAGGTCCTTGTCATTCACCTTCTCAGTCTTTATATTTTTCCTTAAATATCTCTTGAGCCCTGCTTGCATCATCCTGGCCTCTTCAAATGCTTTCACTCCACTCCACACCCTTGTTCGCCATCCAACTCGATCTGAAGCGAGGACTTCTATATCTTTTGGAGCCATTCCAATTGACTTCATAGCAGTCCTTATGCCATCCTTAAACCTTTTTTTTAGGTTTATGCCGATAACGTTTCCCCTCTGCAAGCTCACCATAAAACAGCTGTTTCGGCATGCGTTCATCTGCCATTCGAACAGTATGTCAGGTCGCTCTTCAGTGCTACTGGTAACATGTAATCCAGTACAACCTGTTGCATGGTCGGGTCGTCGGCGACTAAACTGGCAACCCCACCAGGCTTGCTTGGTGAGGAGGGTGTTGTTGGACACCCTGCAGGACGAAAAATAAGACCTGTCAAAGGGCGGATGAACTCCTGAACAGTCAACGACCATCCAACAAAATGTCTGTAAATATGTATATATATATA
>NC_142938.1:29661490-29671490 GCF_046866305.1 Octopus bimaculoides | reverse complement strand
TATATATATATATATATATATACACAGCCATATGTTTGTTAAATATTCCTAGATTCTCGCTGTGTAAATAAATCCTGTGGTAACAGTGGGCTTCTGTGGTTAAATCAGGAGGTCTATTTACACAGTGTGGCTAAATCTATGTTTAATGAATGAGGTACACGCAAAAATTATTTACATATATTTATGTGTGTGCGTGCGTGTTTATCTGGTAATAAGACACATGAGAATTCAACGAACTACATCTCAACTCATCCTAATGAAGGTATGTTTTGTTGAAAGGCTCTCTATGAATAATTATGAGAAACTATAATTAATTACCGGCTGCGAGGATGAAGTCAAACGAAAAGGAAATTTCGATATACAACATTACAGATAAAATATTATTTCTACTTCTTCACTTTAGGCTTCTCTCCGATTTTAAAGTTTATGTCTTCGCTACTCCAATTCATGCAACGGATCAGACATATTGCAGTCGTTCATGCGGTATTAGATACCATATATCTATATAGCCGCCGGTGTGGCTGTGTCGTAAGGAGCTCCCTTCCCAACAATATGGTTCTGGGTTCAATCTCAAATTCAGGACACCCTGAGCAGATGTCTTCTAGCCTCGGGGCGATCGAAGCGTTGTGAGTAGATTTGGTAAATGGAAACTATAAGAAGCCTGTCGTATATATATGCGTATGCAGGGTCAAAACAAATATCGTAAAGTATTCTAGTCGACAATCGGTCGCTCTATATTATACCTCTATCTACAAAGGGTGTGTATGTGTTTGTGAGTGTCTCTCTCTCTCTCTCTCTCTCTCTCTCTCTCTCTATATATATATATATATATATATATATATATATATATATATATATATATATATATATATATATATATATATATATCGCTCTGTCTGTCTGTCTGTCTATATCCATATGTATATGTGTGTGTGTTTGTGTGCGTGTGTGTGTGTGTGTGTGCGTCTGTGTGTAGCGTATTCAAGCTGAATTCGACGATTTTTTGTTTCCTTTTTCAGGAAAAGCTTAACGTATTAGTGAGCAGTCAACGGCACTAGATTGCATAAAGCTGTAGTCGAGAAAAAGTTAGCTTACATGGATGACCGAAAGCCAACTGAATATTGGAAAAGAGTTACCTGTATCATGGTGATTCGCGCCGGGTATCATGACTGCTGTTCCTGTCTACTGTCCTGACTGCTGTTCAACGCTCTGTCTGCTGGCAGCTGTTCAACGTTCTGGGAAAGGCCGTAAGACGTGACATGGACTTCGTGGAAACCAAGATCTCCCTAACTGTCATGGTCTTTGGATGTTTCTCCAGTGAGGGTGATACTACGCTATCCAACAACCTTGAATAGGGCCTTAGGCTTAATTCTGACGGCTATGCGAAGAATGTGGTCAAATCTTTGCTGGGGAGTAGCATCCGGATTTTGTCCCTTGCCATAACTCCGGGAAGAGTCAGAAGTGATTGTCGGAGAATTTTTACTATTGCACCAGCCCTAATTTCTGACTTTCAGTTTTTCCCGATTGCAATCCCATGGATTACCATGTATGGAGTGCGGTTGAAAAAGACACTGTTCTCCCTGTAACGCCAAGTTCTACCTGGTGGCCAAGATCAAGAAGGTGTTGGAAGTTCTTCTCAGGGTCAGTGCGGGATGCATACGCCAAGTTCCAGGGCCTTCCTGAGGCCGTAGTGGAAGTTGAAGGCAGCTCGTTTGAGAAAACTGTTATCCCCCAGCCATCATCTAGTTGATGTTTTTTTTGATTTTTAAAAAGATAATTTTGGATGGGATATTGTGTTTCCTTTTCTGTTTGTGCAAACCTTCAAATTGAGTCCGAGCACCTTTTATATATATAAAGAGAGAGAAAGAGAGAAGCAAACATGTATATGTACGTATATATACACACAGAGAGAAACACGACTACATTTAAAGGGTAAAGAACCCCCTTCGGTCATAATTAACCATAGAATTGCACCTACAAAGTTACCCTTCGAGGCACAAGTCCTGGCAAGACTCTTGGTGGAAGACCAGCAGTTGCCCAAGCAGACCAGCCTCCTCTCTCTATGCCACTGATGTCTTCCAAGGTAAAGGCAAAGGCCGATACAGCTTGGCACCAGTGACGTCGTAACTCATTTCTACAGCTGAGTGAATTGGAGCAACGTGAAATAAAATGTCTTACTGAAGAACAGACTCACTACCTCATGATTGTGAGCCCGATGCTCTAACCACTGAGTCATGTGCCCTCACAAACATATATCCACACGCACACATATACATATACACACACACACACTCATGTATGTGCACGTGTTGTGTATGTCCATTCTGCTTTTGTAATTTGAGAGATATTTGCCTGTTGTCTCACATTTCAATTAATCACATTGTAGGGCCTTTCCAACAAGAAGTGACTGAGATACAGGAAGAATAGCACACCGGTGAAGTCTGCCTGTGATGTTTAACTTCCTTTTCAAGTTCAAATCCCGCCGATGACAACATTATCATTAATTTCTCCGTAGTTACAATTCCAGTTATATACTGGAGAAACTGACATCAACAATTTTCACTCATCTTGTCTGTATATGACCTTCTATCATTCTTTTACTTTGTATATTTATCTGAGCTTTCTTTAAACCCCACTCTCACTCATTTTCTCCATATTTTTCTCCTTTGTTTTGCTTTTTGTTTTTTGTTATCTTAAATCCTTTTTTGTTTTTTAATTTAAATTTTCTGTTTTTGTTATTTCGTTACATTTGAAATTCCATGTGTCAGTCATTTCATATAATTTAGCTCCGTTAATGACCTTTCACTACCCCTTAGATGCATGAACATCACATAATCTCCGTTTCCTCTCATCGGCGATCTTATCCAATAAAAATAGATCCTTCTCTCTTTTTCTCTTCCCCCTTTATCTTTTATTGTTAATAATTCCTTCGTTCCCTTGTTCCTACTTTTTCCTTACCGCTTTTATCTCTCGTTTCATTTTTATTTCATTTTTCTTTTTTTCTTTTATCTTCTTTCCGTTCGTTCTTGCTAAATCAGATTTATTAAAGATGGAACTATTTCTGATATGAATGGCGGCCAGTGTCAGCAAGAATAACGTTTAGGTTAATAAGATGTCATTTCCGGATTTTCATCGCTCGCTCTCTGTCTGCCTATCCGTCTGTCTCTGTCCGCCTCTCTCTACCGCTCTCTCTCCCTCCACCCTCTCTCTCTCTTCCCCTCTCTTCCCCTCTGCTTTTCATTTTCTCTTCATCACAGACTCTCCACTCCATCCATATTCACAGCTCTGTTCTGCACCTCATCACTACTACATTCAAGATTTTCCGTTGCAAAAGAGAAGCAAGTTGCAGACGTTTGCAATCGATTCAATCGAACTTTGTCTATCAACTGGAATTTATTTCATTGACCCACCCACTAAATAGCAATGTCGAATTTCTCCCCAGTCTCTTTTTCTTTTCTCTCACTCTCCTTCCCTCTTTCTTTCTCTCTCTAACTCCCCCTCCCTGTTACTTGGACGCGGTACACTGAGGTCTCTAAATAGATGAAATAAACACAATAAATCATCTAAATAACTATTCCCTGATGATTAAGCAGAATCCGCCATACTTATGGGTGACTCTGTGATAACAACGATGACAGGAAAGATAAGCGAACCTTCTGGTGACGTCAACGGGATTTACTGAGACAAATTAACAAAAGCTGGACTCTGTAAAAATAGTTCGCAACTCGTCCGACATATTAACATTGCATTATTCGTAGAATGAAATCTTTTTTTTTTCTCTTTATTCTTTGTCTATATTCGTCTATCGGGGGTTAAGCTAGCTATTTTATAGAGCGGTATGACGTATTTTGTAAAGCTGTGTGATATTTTTGAGATTTGTAGGGCCGTGTGATGTGTTTTGTAGAGCAGTGTAGTGTTTTTTGTAGGACGGTGTGAAATGTTAGGTAATATAGCGTGTTTTGTTGTTCTTATGCATAAATATTTTCCCTTTTTGTCCGATCTATGCAATCACTTCAATTTGGTTTGGTAAGAAATTTCTAAATAGGATTGTTACAGCATACAATAAAAGCTATTTTCAAAGTTTCCTTGTAAGGAATAGAATATGTACCTGCCAGACACCAAGTATTGAGGGTTCAGTATCATGAGAGTTCTGTGCAGAAGATTAAGATGAAATGTTGATAGGGATCAACATTTGTAAGGGTCCGGGTGATTTTTTGTTTCATATAGATGAAAGAGTAGAATGACAATCTCCCTCTACTAGCCCAAAGATTCACCCGCTCCTCATGTTGTCTTTTCTGCTGCTACTATTGTGGCCTCTGCTTTTTGGAGTTAGCTGCGTTCCCAACACCTCTACCAAGCCTAGATTTGTCTCTCCTCTCTGTACCAATCATATGTGTGCACCTCCACAGTGATCCCCAATAATTACTCTGCCCAATAATTTCTCCCCAGAACGTAAACTCTCCTGAATTTCACCCCGCAATTCTCACCCTACCCCCGTTTCGATCTCATCAGTCTCGTGGTAGATTCTACAACAATCATAGGTGCAACCCCATCACACTTACTAAACTATTTAAAGTAATAGTCACATCACACTCAACTCGAGTAAATGTTAAGTCAAACAACATAAATAATGGCATGGACTGTTAGGAAGATTTTTGTATACAAACAACTGGTTTAGTAGCAAGCAGTGCCAATATGCAGCAGTTTTTCCAAATTCTCTCTTATTTTGAAACTAAAATCTCTGTTTTCAGACTTGCACTTGGAAGATGAGAAACATAGTGATTAACCATTTGTATGAGGGTGCAAGATTTGTAGTTTGAACAGACATTGTGCAGTTTGCTGTAACAACTCGTATAATGCACTATTGGTGATTCCCACTGGCACAAGATATATACTTATAAATAAGACCATCTGGAAAATTAAATTGAGATCTAGGCTTCGATAACATAAATACTGTTATTTTGTTTTGTGGTTTCTGTCTTTCTGTCACATTATAAAAATGTGAAGTGAAAGAGAGAGAGAGGGGGGAATATTTTGGTTGCACTGAGAGAAACAGATGACAAAGAAAGCATTATAATGAGTGTGATGGATTAGAGAGACAAATAGGCTGCTGAGAGATTCACAACGTGGGACAGCAAGAGATCGAGAAAATAGTCAGAAGTCAGCCGTTAAGAATACTGGCAGGATAGGTCATTATGGGAGCAGGAACTGTAATATTGTGAGTGATGGATAACAGTGAGTGAAGAAGAAATAGCTTGAATAAGTAATGAACTAAGAGAGGGGTGGTGGAAAGAAAATAAAACTGTAAAAGGAAGGAAATAAAGAGGTAACAGGATAAAGTAACTAAGTAAGCAAATGCTAGAGAATGATAAAAATTAGATGAATAAAGAGAGAAACAAAAGCAGAAATTTGTATGATAGTGGTGCATGGTGAGGTAAGAATTGAGACTGAACAAAAAATGTACGAAAGAGAAGTAAGGCTCGAGGCAAAAAAAAATGACATGACAAAATGCTTAAACATATTGTAATATCTACCCTGTATACACTTACATACACATACGCTCACACAAACACACACACACGCACGCATTTTCATGCATATAGTTGCATATCTAGACATGCTCATATATATTTAAATGATAAGCTTCTGGAAAGTTTTACAGATTTTTACAGTTCCAGTGATAGATTGGATCTGTAGTCTTCGAATTAGCTTTCTCTTTTCAGGTTTTGAGAAGCCTAATTTCTCAATTTGTATGGCAGATGCCAAGACTGCAATTTAAAGACTGTGTAAAGTCCTCATTAAAATCCTGTTAAATGCAGGAGGGTGACTGGGAGAGCAATGCTTGTCATCACCACGGATGGAGGAAACCGGTAAAGGAGGGAGCCGATACTCCTGAAACACCACCTATTCTTCATGAAGAACTGAAGCGTACTGCTGGAAAACGCACCACTTGCGTAATGAACGGGGAAAAGCCTGGTCTGCAACGTTTGCAATCGTGTATGTTTGTAAAGAGCAGGGATCGTTAGTTACCAACAGAGCCACAAGTGTAAAGTATAAGGTAATCTTGAGCGCACAATGTTCCTAAAGGTCAGTAATAGTTTTCCTGGGTCATGAGTGGACGGCCATCATGTATGTGTGTACATATATATATATATATATATATATATATATATATATATATATATATATATATATATATATATATATATATATATGCATTATATATAGATATATACGTATAAATACATATATGCATATATATATATATATGTACATTATACATACATACACACTCACACACACACACATATTCGGCTATTCTACAAGCCTGACGAAATTTGAAGTAACACAGAATTCGAATCAAACAGTTTTGAATAATATATATGTACACGTACATACATGCATACACAAATTAAATGTTACAACCTAGATGTTTCTGATTTAGGCACAAGGGGAGAAAATTGGAGAATCAGTCGATATCATCAGTCTCACTACTAGAGTAGTACTTTATTTAATTGATACTGTGAGAATGAAAAGCACCGTGATTCTGGTGACAATGGGAAAGAGCTGGAACAAGTACGGTAAAGCATTCTTCCGACATTCTAACGATTAAGCCAACTTGCTATCTTCATGATAATAATAAAAATAACAACAACAATAACAATTTAAAAAATGCTTTCTAATTGATGTATCAATACCAGCAGATGACAACGTTTCTCTAAAAGAAATGGAAAAACTTTCAAAATACAAAGACCTGGAAATAGAGATAACTCGAATGTGGAATCTAAAAACAGAAACAATTCCTATCATAGTAGGTGCCTTAGGTATAATAAAAAAATATTCAGACAAATACATAACAAAAACACCAGGACTTACAAATATATATAACATACAGAAAATTGCACTACTGGGTACTGCACACATTCTACGCAAAACACTTTCAATACAGTAAACATAAGAGCACCACAGCAAACCACAGCACATACCCAAGGCGCACAGAGCTGCGCTCGGTAGTGAAGTGAAAGCACGTTATAAAAATAAAACTACTGAATAATAATAATAATAATAATAATTATTATTATTATTATTATTAGTAGTAGTAGTAGTAGTAGTAGTAGTAGTAGTAGTAGTATTAGTAGTAGTAGCAGTAGTAGTAGTAGTAGTAGTAGTAGTAGTAGTAGTAGTAGTAGTAGTAGTAGTAGTAGTAGTGAGAGAGCACTGGATGCCATCAAAGTGGCACTGGTGTACAAGTATACTTAGCCCAATATACCCATTATAACTACCATCATAATTACCACCAGGCACATGCATCACAACCATATGCGCGCAACATAGTAATCTCATATCAAGATGAACAGCGCATGACCTTGCAGGTGGAGCCCAATTAGAATTTTCTTTAGGTAGGGTAGCCCATCACGCCCAAAAGTTCGTGAATAAGGTTTGCTTAAAAATGATGAACGAAAAACTCATCTTTCCAGAGGTAACCTATTCAACTCCAAAGAATCCCTCTCAACATATGATGCTCCCCCACTTCTTTTCCTCGTGATCAGATGTGCACATATCGTCAGCCACTAAGGGACATACTCAGCTGGTTGTGGTCAAGCAACTGGCAAGCAAATCTGTGGTATTGAGCTGAATATTTGCTGTAGCCCATCTTTTCCACCAAGACAAAATATGTACTTGTTGACTTCAGTTAAGATTAGAAACTATGAGAGCCACTGCCTGGTACTGTGTTAGGGCATTCTTCTTCTGTTTACACGAACGTTTTTCTACTTTTTCGGACAAAACCTTTTGTAACCTTCGTCCTGTCTTTGTCCTTACAGGTTTTTGATTGATATTAGCCCTTGTGGCCAATAAAACGAATTTATTATTATTATTATTATTATTATTATTATTATTATTATTATTATTATTATTATTATTATTATCATCATCATCATCATCATCATCATCATCATCATTATTATTATTATTGAGTGAGAGAGCAGTGCATGCCATCAAAGTGACACTGGGGTAAAATATACGAGGTTCAATATACCCATCATGATTACCCGTCTGATAAGGGTAAATCAGGCACATGCATCACAACCATATGTGCGCGACATGGTGATCTCATATCAAAATGAACAGCGCATGACCTCGCAAGTGGGACCCAGTTGGAATTTTCTTCAGGTCAAGTAGCCCATCCCTGTCAAAAGGTCCTTGAATAAGGTTTGTTTAAGTATGTTGCACAAAACACCTATGCTTCCAAAGGTGAATCATTCAAACCCCAAAGAATTCCTCTCAACACATGGCTATGATGCTCCCCCACAACTTCTGCTCGTGATCAGAGATGCACATATCGTCAGCCACCAATGGACATGCTCAGCTGGCGTTGAATTTTTAGACGCAAAAGTCAAGTTTTCTGGAGGCAGAATAGTGACAGTCATTTTGCAAGCCCACGTCATCCCACATTTATCTCCACCGCCACTCAGATCATCCACATCATCTTATTCGGTCAAATCCGAAATCCCAATTTTTGAGGATAAAATGGATTTGTACTGACATAGGGGATTACTGGAAACATGCAAATGCTTTTGTATGTCATTATGTCAAACGAGGTTACAGTGAATCACGTTTAAAGGAAATAGCAAATGAAATAGCTAAGATTAGCAAAGATAGTCAAACCTACACGCATAATTTTAGCAAACAAAATACAATAGATGATAGAATTCCTTTAGTGATTAGCTGGCACCGACATTTCGCTGGCATTTCAGAAGTGTTGCATGAAAGTTACCAGCATGTGCCGAAAAGATATCCCAGTTTCAAACAGATATTTGCTCAGCCGCCCATTGTAGCCTTTCGACGGAATAAGAACATAAGAGAATTATTGACCTCTATATCTGACTCCAAGAAAACGAACATTGGAGTATCTGCACGCTGTACCTTAAAGAACAGCCGCAAGAGAGGTAAGCGCTGTTCATTGTGCAACAGAATGAGTGAAGTGAATTCCATCAAAAATCATAACAGAAATGTTATGATTTATACAGAAGGTGGAACATGTAAAGATTCTCATTTAGTGTACGTTGCAGAATGCACGAAACACAACTTGATTTATGTTGGTTATACAACAGAACAATTAAACAAAAGGTTTAATGGGCTCAGATTCGACTTCAGGCACAAGAACAGTAGTTCAACAGAACTTGCTGAACATTTCGTTTCAAGCGGCTGCAATTTTGAAGAAGACTTGAAATATTCTGAATCTACCCCACTTTCACTTCTCAGAATGTATGAGGAGAAATATGTTTTCGGGTTATTAACATCACGCCCTGGAGGAATGAATAATATGACAGGAGAATATCATCAAATTTATACAAGACTGTTTGATTGAATATTCTTCTTTCTCTCTTTTTCTTTCCTTTTTTTCTGTCGTCTTCCTTTTTCTATTTTTTTCTTTCTTTCTGCCTGTTATAAAACTGATGATCTCATTCCATCAACGTATGGATGCTGGTTGCTCTCGTTCATACTTTACGTTTAAATTTCTGTAATTTTGAATTTTTAATCACCTCTTATTTTGAACTTGACAAAGACAGACGTACTGTTGAAATATTGTTCAACTAATAAAATATCTATACAATCGAATTGCGTTCTTCGTCTTGATTATTTACCTTCGTGAAGAGTTACGTCAATCCTTTTAAAATTATTATTATTATTATTATTATTATTATTATTATTATTATTATTATTGATTGATTGATTGATTGAGAGAGCAGTGCATGTCATCAAAGTGACACTGGGGGAACATATACGAAGCCCAGTATACCCATCATGACTACCCGTCTGATAAGGGTACACCAGGCACATGCATCACAAATCGACTTACCCACCTCCCTCGGACTTGCCGGCTTTGTGCCAAAATTTTTAATCATTATTATCAGCATCTTCATCATTTATATTATTATTGTTATATATATCATTTCTTTATGGTGACGAACCGGCAGATAAAAGTTACAGATAAAAT
>NC_142938.1:29636490-29658990 GCF_046866305.1 Octopus bimaculoides | reverse complement strand
CTCCTACCATCTCTCTCTCTCTCTCCCTCTCTCTCTTTCTCTCTCTCTCCCTCTCTCTCTCTCTCTCTCTCTCTCTCTCTCTCTCTCTCTCTCTCTCTCTCTCTCTCTCTCTCTCTCTCTGCATGGTTTGATTTTGTAATAACAATGTACAATGCTAAATACTTTGTCAAAATTTTCTCTTTCTCTCCCTCCTTTTCTCTTTCCCTCCGCATGTCCATATCCCTACTCTCTCTTATTTATTTATTTAGTACTGCTGGGGTTATTTCACGTATTGAGGTCACTGCCGCCTTTTAGTTGCTTTGGCTGTTTACAATTAATAACAATGCCTACCCTCTTCTCTTTCTTACTAATACGAAAATTACAAAACCAAACACAAATATCATAAAAAGGTCGGAAAAGCAAAAGTAAAACGAACAAAAACAAAATAGCAATACGTTTTTTCCTCCCTTTTCTTCTTTCTCCTTTCATTGCGGCTCTTCCCTAACCTCATTATCTCCCTTGTCGCCCTCTTCTCCGTTCAAGTTGTTTTATTTTCAAGGATAATTAAGAACAGACTGAAATGAAACACTTCGTCATTTCAGTTATCAGTTATGCGTGTGCCCCGGTTTCTCCAAGATTTATGGCAGAAAAGCTCCTTTGATCATTCCAACCGAAATCTTGCTTTTGCTGATAAAACATAAAACTAGAATTAACGCCGTCACCACTGTCGTTTTGTCGTGTTGCTTGTCATCGTTGTTGTTGTTTAACCCGAAGTCAGTCTTAAACCAGCGAACTTATGATTAAATTCATTCAGGTCGTAGTTTTAACTCTGACTGCTTTTTGTCCAATAATGACTAGAAGGTGGACACACACTGCACGAACACCAAACAGTAAAATCAATGTGAACACGCCTACAGCAACAAGACAAAATAAAATTAATTATTTAAGTCAAATTTTAATTTTTTTAATTTATTTAATTATATTTAAATTATTTAAATCAAAATAAGCACTGCGATGAGATTAGCTTCATGATTAATTTGTGACAACTCTCAAAAGTTAATTAATTATAATTAACTCAAAATAAATTGTATGGTTGAAAGAAGTGGGAAGCTAAGGAGAACATAATGTTATAAAGTGATAATTCTGGGCATATTTCTTACTTATGGGACCTTATCAATGAAGTATAATCCAATAAATCATTTCTTTTATTAAGGTGATAAGATGTAACTTAAGATACATTTCCTATTCCTCCCCGCAGAATGTGCAGAAACAGCGACTGTTAGTGGTGTTCTTGCTGGTGTTTCATCAAAGAGAGTTCGTGTGTGTATGTGTATAATATAGCTAAAGATGTATATGCATGTAACGTATGTATACACACACACATCTACATGCGCACACATATACACATACACACATGTACGTACATACATACATACATACATACATACATACGTACATAGTGCATACTTATATATATATACATATATATATATATATATATATGTATATATGCATGTATATACATACATATATATATATATACATATATATGTATATATATATATATACATACATACATATATATATATATATATATATATATATATATATATATATATATATATATATATATAATAAAAGCCACAAGTTTTGTTAATTACAACTAGCTAAGAACAAGACGGTTTGACAGTTGGCTTAAAGCAGATGACGTTTAAACAAAAGAACTCTCATAAAGAAGATGGAAAGAAGAACACAGGGGAGATAACCTACGTTACAACAGACAACGTTGAAAAAAACTTAAATATATTTACGATGTCTTCGATGGCCTCTTTATAAATTCAGCCAAGATATATTTCTTACAATGCCAACATAATAAAAAAAATCTCATTTCTGGAATTTAAATGGCCATTGGAGGTCCTTTATTTCTGTTAAAGATATAGTCTCTATGCTTCATAAACAGCTGAGGATATATCGAATTTCTGCCCTAGAGGACATTTACATTTGTTTCTACGTGTGCATCCAGGGCAGGCTTGCGTCATCGGTTGCTTATTGATACATGTTTTAACATTAGGCGGACAAGAAAATGTAATTTTGTGTGTCTGTTAAAGATCTTACTGTATCTATGGGTTCTAGGAAAGTGAATATCTACTAAATGCAAGGATTTTTACTTATATTTGTCCAAACATTAAGGGAGAAAAATGGTGCGGTGGCGAACCATGAAACTTTCCGAGACCTATTCCTACGACTATATGATAGAAGAGGTAGGGTGGTTGTAATACCATAGTTTACTACGTGTGTGGCGCGGTTGAGAAAGATGCCAACTGCTCTGTGCTGGAAGCTGAATGAGACTATGTTGGGTGAACTGTTATCACCCAGCCATAATCTAGTTGGTACTTTTTGATTTTATAAGTTTTATTTTTGGATAGGATATTGTGTTTTCTGTTCCTTTTATGTAAACTTTCAAATTTACCCTGAACAATCTGTATTTGTATGCATACATATAGAATCCGCGAAAACATGTATATACACTTCGGGGAAAGAAAAACGTGTAGAAATATTTTAATACAAACTTTATTCAGACATCAAAAAGAAAGAAAGAAAGAAAGAAAGAATGAAAGAAAGAATGAAAGAAAGAAAGAATGAAAGAAAGAAAAAGGAAAAAAGAGAAAGAAGGAAAGATAACCAGAGACATATTTTCAGTGCCAGTCGCCTGATTCGCATTATTTTCGTCGTTAATGCAAGCTTGGATTGCCTTTCAACTCTGACAGCTCATTGCAAATGATATGAAATACAAAACAAAACAAAAAATAATAAGGTATTTAGAAAATAAAAAATAAATCAAAATATGGAAGATAATCTGTGGAAGGATTAAGGATACAAATATTCTCTATCAGGACACCTGCTATTTGAAACTAAAAACTTACTCTCTCAATACACCCCACGTCACAATTTTGGGGTGGGGGTAGAAAGAAGCTTTCTTGCTCGGAACTCTCAGTGCTTAAGAAACCACATTTATGGCAACAGAGCGTATTACTGGGATCGACAGTGGAAGAACGAATAAAAATGGAAACTGAAGGAATTGACAATGAGGAGAGGCAAGTAGAAGACTGATCAAGTGAGGGAAGAGATAAAAATAAAGGATAAGGACATGTAGGGTCATATATAAACAGGGAAGAAAGAATATAATCCTTTCTGACAGATTAAGCAAACCGAGGGAAAACAGAAGATTTAAGCAGAAGTAACAAATACATTGTATAGAGACTGACTTGCTTAAGCTCTTTTATCAAAGTTTAATACAGACCGACTGACATAGGGAGGGTTTTGAAAACAAAATTTCTCTTTCTCTCTCCCTCCTTCTTTCTCTATCTTTCACTCCGAATCTGTTTGTATGTGTGTGTATACATAAACAGAGAAAGAGAGAGAAACATAACCAGGGACATATTCGAACTATTTTCTTCGTCATACGCACGCACACACAGATATACGTTGGCGCAGGCATGACTGGGTGGTGAGAAGATTGCTCCCCAGCCACATGGTTCAGGGTACAGCTCCACTGCGCGACACCTTGAGCAAGTGTCATCTACTATAGCCCCAGGCCGACCAAAGCTTTATGAGTGGATTTGGTTGGCAGACGGAAACTAAAAGAAGGTCATTGTATATATATATATATATATATATATATATATATATATATATATATATATATAATCATAAATGTTTTTACCGATAAAGGTTTTTTTCATACTGAACTACTTGACAAAATTGTTAATTATTAATTTTATTACTAATTGGCAATTCCCTGCCCTATATCTGTATATATATATATAAGTCAGTAAATAGTGGGGTTGTGTTAACCGCACGTGGAGAAATAATAGGAAAATGAAAGCCAGAATGCTGAACTGGAAGCATATTTTAATAAAGATTTTTTCTAACCGGTTTTCATTGCGAAAAAGCAAATTATCAAGAAGAAGGAGAATGAAAATGTTTTTTTACAAAGAAGTACAAAATGAAGGAAATAATATATAAAACAATAATATATAAAAAAATAAATATACCCATACATTATATTGTCTTTGAGCTTTTGTAGTTCAATAGTAGTTCATGTATAAAATATTATACAAATATTATACAAATATTATACAAATATTCCTCATGAATATGCGATTGAGGCAATTAAATTCTGGCTGCACAAACACCCAGAAACATTTCCTAATCGCATCAACACAACTTTCATCATAGAATCACTTAAGTTCATTCTGACCAACAATTACTTCCTGTTTGCAGACACATGCTTTCGCCAAAAATGTGGTATCGCGATGGGTACTAAAGCTGCACCAATCCTTGCGAACCTCATAATGGGTTTTTTTGAATTAACACTATATGAAACCTCACGCCAGAAATTTGGACACCTTTTCCACATCTTTTTAATGGATAACTGGAAAAGATATTTGGATGATTGTTTCAGCATATGGAATGAACCCTATGAAAAACTTCTAGAATTCAAATCCATACTTAATAACATGCATCCCAACATTCAATTCACTATGGAATTCAGCAAACATCATCTCCCTTTTCTTGATTTCTTAATTATAAAAGCACCTAATAACCAAATCACAACCGACATCTACCACAAATCTACAGACTCACAACAATACCTCCTTTTTAGCTCATGCCACCCAAAACACACCAAGATAAATATCCCCTTTAATTTAGCTAAAAGAATTTGCACCATTGAATCTCTGACCCAACCACTCGAGAAATACGCTTACAAGATCTCAAAAAAACACTGTTACAACGCCAATATCCCTCCACACTCATAGATCTTGGAATAAAACGTGCCAAGGAACTTGACAAAAACACACTAAAAACCAACCAACATAATAACACACCCAACCCCAAAATACTTCCATACATCTCCACCCATAACCCCCAAAACATCGAAGCATACACCACAATTAAACAAAACCTCTCCTTACTCACCACAGACCCGAAAATGAACAATATCATTAATACACACAAAGTCCTTAAATGCAAAAGGCAACACAAATCTTTGAAAACATTATTAACTAATTACAAACTACATACACCACTTCCACCCCCATCAGTTAAAAAATGTGCACGCCCTAATTGTGGCACCTGCCCCTACCTACTTGAAGGCTCTGAATTTACCTTCAAACGAGGAACAAAGTTTAAAATTAAAACCAATTTCTCTTGTACCTCTGGTAACCTCATTTATGTCCTTACTTGCGCAGGTTGCCAAAACTTCTATATCGGACAGACGAGCCTCCCATTACGTAGAAGAGTAGCTGTCCATAAGGAACAAATAAACCTCCCTCAATACCGCCAAATTCCACTCAGTGGCCACATAGACTCTTGCGCCAGAAACAAAAACCCTAAATTCATTATATTCCCTTTCGATCAATGTAAAGACAGAATCTCCACACAAGAAAGAATCAACAAGGAGAATCTTTTCATAGAGAAATTCCAACCATTTCTTAACACACACACCCCTCAGTGACCTTATTTTTCTATGAACAGACACAAACTTCCTGTTGAAAAAAAGAGTTCATTACTCCAACTAAAAGCACTTGTCTCCCCTTACACACACTTTCTGTTTTGACACCACATTTCCTGCTTAACACAAACTTTTAACCCTTTTTTAAAACCTAACAAAACTCTCAACTCTCATGCATCCTTATTTTTCCTACCAATTTATACATGAACTACTATTGAACTACAAAAGCTCAAAGACAATATAATGTATGGGTATATTTATTTGTTTTATATATTATTGTTTTATATATTATTTTCTTCATTTTGTACTTCTTTGTAAAAAAACATTTTCATTCTCCTTCTTCTTGATAATTTGCTTTTTCGCAATGAAAACCGGTTAGAAAAAATCTTTATTAAAATATGCTTCCAGTTCAGCATTCTGGCTGTTTTCATTTTCCTATATATATATATATATATATATATATATATATATATATATATATATATATATATATATATGTGTGTGTGTGTGTGTGTGTGTATGTGTGTGTGTGTGTGTGTGTAAGGGAGAGAGAGAGTATTTGCTTGGAGTTTTGAAAATGCACCTGAGTCATAAAACGTGTAGTCGTTTTTAAATTTTGTCAGATTTATGAAAATGCCAAACCCTTTTCGATAATCTTTCGTTAATCAATAGTAAATAAATAAAGATAAATAAAGAAATGGTTTACGAGAGGTTTAAGTTACACAGGAAAATTTGGAAGAACATGCTTAAAAGATGAAATGTTCATGCAAATTGCAATGAGTTTCACGGAGATAGACAGAAGTGCAAGTTCAAATGTTCGATGAATTTCATAGCGGCATGCATGATTGAAAGTTCAGTAGTATTGAGTTATATTGACAATTACATACGATGAAGTTTTTACAAAGAGAAAAAAAAAAGAAGGGAGAAAGGCAAAAGATTTTTCACAATTTATGTTGTAGTGCATTAAAGAAGATACTTTGTCGCTTGTTTTGCTCGTGAGAGTTTGAAATGTTTGAAATGCTTTGATTGATATGTTTTAACGGTGAAGGATCGAGCTCTAATTGGTTGTTTTTGTCCGTCTATAATCTAATATTTTGACTGGCTGACCGTCTTAGTATGTCACTTGGTTTATGGATATTTTAGTCATATATTTTTTGCTTTGGCAGAAGACCAGCGTTCTGGTTGGTTGACTTTCTGATGACTTCATTCGTTTGTCGAATGTTTAGGTCCCTTATTCTTATTCTTCTCTCACTTTTTAAAAAGACTAATCCTCACCACCAACTCCTGATCCTTACACATTTCCAACAACTTCCTTCCACTCTCATTCCAACCAGGAACTCCATATTTTCCTTCTACATTTTCTACTTCCTCCTTTTTCACTCGTGCATTCAAATCACCCAACACCACCACTTAACCACTTTTCCCCACCTTATCCACACACTCTGTCAGTTCCCTCCAGAACTCCTCTACATCTTTCTCACTCCTTTCACTCCCTGGACCACATCAAGTATTGCAGTCTTGCATAAAAGAGCAAAAATGAGGGACATGGAAGTCAAGAAATAATTGCTGGCAATGTCTGTCCTGGAAAAATTGGCAGCTAAAACCACTTAGTCAGGTCACATTTGTTAATTTTTGCCTCACTTGTTTTCAGATTCACGCAATGATAGAATTGTAGTATTCCCACTTATAGATAAAATGGTCTTCACAACGCCGAGTATTTTTAGCGTAGGGCCACAGTTCGTCGAGGTGACACCCATTCACCCAATTATATTGAAGATACTTCAAAGTACGAAGGAATACATAGCTGAGTTGAAATACCGACTATATCCGTATTTGAACTCAGATTTTTCAGAGAATGAAACTCAGTAATTCTATGGTATTTAATTCAACGCTCTAAACTTGCAGCCACTTCATCACTTCTAAATTACAAAATAACGATGAAATTTGGGTTTAATGAAACAATGGATAACACTTCACCTGAGTAGACGGTAATTTGAGATTTCATCAAAAGAGCTTGTTATGTTTTACTCAGGTGTGCATTCAACATTCTCTTCATTGTCATTTTCTTATCTTTTTATTTAATAATGAGGCTAGACGGTTGACATTTAAATACCATTTCATATCAGCGCATTAGATTTATCTTGTCTAAGTGATGATATATATACATGGGATAAGAAAATATCTGTCTACAAGATAAAATGTAATTAATGATATTTTCCATGCATTCCGTCTTTCTTTATCCTTTTCTCACTTCTCCCTTTTATTTATGTATTTATATTTATTTTGCGCTGATGATTTTCGTCTAATCCATCATGATAGCTCGGCTTTTGAAGGCCTAACTTCCCCTATAAACAAATGCTGTGGTTTATATTACAACTGTGATTACTAAAGTATATTTTAGTGGCTTGAAAAGGAATTTGAATTTATATAACACTATTTTATTTTATTTCATTCTATTTTAGCTTTGAAACCAATGAATCTTTCTGGAAGAATTTCTCTGATAAATGAAAGACAAAATAAGGAACTGATACGATAATACCTAAAATTTACATAAAAATGCATTTGTTTTGATATTTCTCTTGCATAAACATGTATTCTAATACATTTTATTTGTCAATGGTTCACTCAGAAGAGGTAAGATAGTACCCTAAAAGACCATTAAGAATGCTGCGGGTTGGTGAGGAGGAAATTACGATCCATAAGAAGTAGCAATAGAAGACAGAACTTTAAGATATTGATTTATTTTCGGACAAGAGCACTAGTCCTAAATAATATAACAACTCTACTTCAGGTACTCAAGAACCAGGTGGTGAGGGTTGTATTAAACACAGAGGCTAATTTATTTTGCTAAGTTTGAAATGTGTGGAAATGAAAGGCTGTCAAACTCACAATCTACTCCATGAGTGACAACGCACAAGTTCAGAATGCGTTAAAGCAAATGAGAAGTCACGGAATATTCACATACAAAGTTAATATTGAGATGAACAGTCATGAAAAAGAAACTTAGAGTCTCACTGTTTGAAATGAGCAGGTATAAAAAGGAAAACTTAGTGTCACTTGTTGAAAGAGAGTGGTAGAGCTGAAAGAAATAGTTGACCATCAGATAAAGCTCTTTAAAGACTGTACATACATACGTTACATACATACATATATACATACATTCATACATACATACATACATACATACATACATACATACATACATACATATCTGTTTCTCCAATATCTGATGAGGAATCCTACAGATACCTGGGAGTAGATGAAAACGTATCATATGAAGGTACCTGTAACAAGGAACGTGTTACTAAGGAATACAGAAATTGGGTTAGGAAAATATGGACCTCGGAACTCTCTGCGTTCAATAAAGCAGTAGCCCACAATGTGTTTGCAGTACCAGTACTCATACCGACATTTGGGATACTTGACTGGACGATCGATGAAATCCGATCCCTTGATGTGAAGACCCGAAAAATACTAACGAGCACGAACAACTTTCACATCAATAGCGATGTAGACCGCCTATACCTAAAACGAAATAAAGGAGGGAGGGGGGCCTAACATCAATTCAGACTGCCTTTGAATGCCGTGTCATATCTCTCCGACATCATCTCATAACCACCAAGTGTCGAAGTGCACCCCATGATGAAGTCTGCAGACATGAGGTAAATACCATCATGAGATTGGGAAGGCAACTACTTGACAAGCATTCCCTATTCGACAACCCTGAACTCTTACCCAAAGAAATTGCAAGACTCTACCGTAACATAACATCAGAGGAGAGGATGAATGTATTCCAGCAGAAGACCATGCATGGATACGTTAACAGAAAGCTCCAGGGTGATAACAACATTGACAACCAGAGCAGTCTATCGTGGACAAACAATCGGGTCACCAACTCTCACTTTGAAGGGTATGCCTTTGCTATTCAAGAACAAGAAATAGCAACCAAATTCCTAATAAACAAACGGGACAGAGAGGCGGGCAAAGCGCCACAATGTAATAATCGATGCAGACTCTGTGGAATCAGTATCGAAGATATCACCCACATCATTAGCAGCTGTCCAAAAATGTCATCACGGTATTACCTACCTATGAGACATGATGTTGTGGCCAAGACACTGTACAATGAAATCCGCCGATAGGATAAACCCGGGGCTAAGGAGATGAAAACCCATAATGAGGTAGAGGCCATTACCACTCACAATATGAAAGAGTACTGGTGGAATGTCCCAATAAAAACCTCAATAAAGTGCAGACATAATAGACCGGATATAGTAATCTGGGACAGAGAAGAGAAACTCTGTACAGTAGTAGAAATCTGCTGTCCTGCGGATGTCAACATCCCACTAAAGATTAGAGAAAAAGAGAACAACTACGCCGAGCTACTGAGAAATTTGCAGATACTCCACCCAGACTACAAGTTCAGATTCATACCCGTGATTGTTGGGGCATTGGGATATGTAACAAACTGCCTCAACAAAAACCTGGAAAAATTAGGGTTCTCAAAACCTGAAAGAAAAAGGCTGATTAGAAGACTACAGATTCAAGCCATCAATGGAACTGTAAAGATATGTAAAACTTTCCAAAAAATTAGCACATAAATACATATGCATGCATCTAGACATAAAAACGCATCCATAAAACAAACATACAAATCTGCGCATACACTAACACCAAATACTGCACACACACACATATGCACAAATACCTAGGTGATGTTGATAAAAGTTCCAATGAAGGAGCCTTGAATCTATGTTAGAGTCCGGCTCTTTCTCTATGGACAAGAAATACAGAAATGAAACTGATTGATAACATACATACATACATACATGCATACCAAAACTTACATGTTTTGGTATGCAGAAGACCCAAAGTGGCAGTTAAGGTTATGTAAGTGTTACGGGAGGACCGTAATTAGACTCTCGGTTCGATAATAGTATGAGTGAGGAGTTCAATACGAGTCGTGTGTGAGTGTGTATATGTTAACTAAAATGAAACAATAAAGTCAAGGCAGTGTAAAATTTCTAGGCATTTATAAAGAGAAAGGTAGCCTTGTAGCTGTTTCAGGAATATGAGGGTTATCCCTTCATCAGAGACGATATAAGAAAGTTAAATAGAGGGAAATAGTAGAGTTCAGTATGAGAAGTTATTTTGGAAAGGAAGAGATATAGGAAGTATAAAGGGAAATAAAAGAATAAAAATAAAGATATATGTTGGATGTTACAGTTGTAGTTCCATTAATCAAGGAAAATGCTGTGTAGTATGGATAGAAATGCTTCTTGTCCTTGGTAAGTTCTGATAGGAGTTCATATTTTGTTATTACAGATGGATAGTGTGCAAACAATAAATTCCATGTACTATTCATTCAATAGGGTCTTGTAGTGTGAGTGAAATTTTGAGAAAGTTCTCGTAGGGGTAGGCAGATAGAGAAAAGAGAATGGACATGTATGTTAAAAGGAGGAGAATGGTATTGGTCAAAAGGAATAGGGGGGGGGGGAAAGAAGAAAGAAAGAAAGAAACAAACAAACAAACAAACAAACAAACAAACAAACAAATAAACAAACAAACAAACATAGGGGAAAAGAAATGAAAAAGTAGTGCTAGATTGTGGGTAAGATATTGTGGAGGGGGAGGGGAAAGAAGAGCTATCAGTAGATAAAAGAAATAGAGGGAGGGATAGAAAGAAGAGATAAGAATGTAAGAAAGGAATATGTGTGAGAAGAGGGAAGTGGAGTGATACGTTTGAAAGGTACTAAGGTGGAGAGATAGGTAAAGAAGATGGTACGGGGCGGGTGTACTAAAAGTGAGTAGTAATCCTCAAAGAGGAAGGGAAAATAATAAGATATAATGGTCAAGTTGGTCATGTTTCTTTGATTATACAATATAGTTAATTGTTTTATTATGACTTGAGTTATATAAAGTTTAATCTTTCATTCATAATAAAATTTTCATTCATGTTTTTATATCTATTTATTCTATTCCTTTTCTTTACGCAATATTTTCACGAGATTTCTTTTAAATAAACGTTTTAGTCTAAAATCTTTTAGTTTAGACTATTGTATCGTTTAGATATGTGCTACTTCTATCTTTATTATTTTAACCTAAAACTTCGTTCAAATTGTATTTTAAACGAAACATTCGTTAAAGTTAGTTTTTGCATATAACATTCCTGTTAGCTTGTATTATAATGGACGTAGGGTTGATTATGGAATGTTTATAATTTTGATATTTTTAATAAAATTTTTCTATCTTAATATAATAAGTATTTTATATACATTCATTTGTTATTTATTGTTGGTTCATATATACATTCTTTTATTATTATTGTTGTTGTATTTTGACCTGAAGATTAGCTATATTTTTTAATAGAATTGATTTTCGATAGTTTTAATCGATTTAAATATTCTTTCTATTTGAAAATTGGTTATGAAACACGTGTAGTTGTTTTATTATCATTATCTTATGATATTTACTTTGTATTATATTATACTTATTTATTGTGCTTTTACTTATTAATTTTTCTATATGTTACAGTGGATTTTCATCGATGAGTTCATGAACCTTGGTTCTTTTCCCTAAAACTATACATACATACATATATATATATATATATATATATATATATATATATATATATATATATATATATATATATACTAGCAGAAATACCCGGCGTTTCCCGGGTTAAAGAGAATAATGAAATCTAAAAACGCCGTCTAGACTACGCAACCCTCAACTGTTAGTAGCTACGATACCATATTTCTACATTAATAACTCTCCAATCCATGCCAGCATGGAACATAGACATTAAGTGGAATGCTAGAAGAACGTTTTCAACTCATATGTATATAAAGTAAATACACGTAATTCAGAAACACGTTTTGTGTATTTTATTTCGTAACCAAACAAACAGGTACAGATTATAAATAATGAAAGGCCAATTTTGGTGATTCATTTGACAGAGGTAGTAGAGAGACAATGCGATGATAAATCTGAGGTTGGATCTTGAAAGTTTGGATGAATGCTGCCTCAGTTAAATCTCTTGTGGTTCCAAATGATGTCATCTGTAGTACAGCGTCGTACTGTCTAAATTTTTTTTGCAAATGTTAGGAATCTTGGTCAGTTGATGATAACAGTTTCTTCAATAGCTCTGGAGGTTGGGGATTGTGGAATTGTTGGGAATGTTTTTAACTTTGGTGTTATATGTATTGCTTGAATTTCTTTGACATATGAAATATATGTATTTTCACTGGGTTTGTAAAAAAGAGTTGTGTAGTTCTCGAGTTTTAGGGATTCACACAGACACACAGACAGACAGACACACATTCTCATCTTTATATATAGATATAGATATATATATATACACGCACACACGCACCCAAACACACGTATATATATGTATATCAATATGAATATATGAAAGTCAATGAAGTTTCGTAAAAGAAGGTGATCATGTACATACTTTCTTGCTGTTGTGATTATAACACCTCGTTGTAAACAATGTTCCTTGTTTTCCCTTGTGGAGCATATGCAAATAGGTTTTTTTTGCTGCCCACTCTTGAGCAGCCAACATACAGTTGTCCATGTGAGAAGCAGGGTTCTTCCAAGAGAAGACCAGCTACAGACAGTGCTCATCTGTTATGTTCGGGTTAAAATTTCATCAACATCAAAAATATATGAATTTTCATGGGAGTTATGGCTGTTATGCATAGAATATAATTTCCAAATTGCAGACAAAATTTACAATCGATAAATGTCTTAGAACAACCAGTCTCTCATCTGGGAAGGCCTTGAAATCAATGTTACCAACTGGGGACTATGTGTGTCGCAGTGATAATAAAGAGACTCAAAGGAGGTCTGCAATGAAATAATTTTACTCAACACTTTGCAAGTGAATCAGTGGAGGCAAAGATGCGTCTCATTTACTTGACAATTTATGCACCACATTGCAGAAATCACAATGTAAGTATATCTGAAAGGGTAGTCTTACACTGTTGTACCGTTGAATTACAAATAATGCTCATCTGTTATGTTCGGGTTAAAATTTCATCAACATCAAAAATATATGAATTTTCATGGGAGTTATGGCCGTTATGCATAGAATATAATTTCCAAATTTCATAAAGATCCATTCAATACTTTTGACGTAGTTTTGGATAAGAAAACAAATGACTAATGTGTGTGTTTGTGTGCATGTGTATGTGTGTGATGGGTGTATATATGTATAGATATATGTATGCATGTATATATATGTATATATGTGTACATATTACATGTACATCTATATATATATATATATACATCTACACATATGTATACATATACATGTATGCATATAGATCTATATCTATATATATATATATCTATACATATACGTGTACATATACATCTATATGTATACATATACATCTCTCTCTCTCTCTCTCTCTCTCTCTCTCTCTCTCTCTCTCTCTCTCTCTCTCTCTTTCTCTCTCTCTCTGAAAGTATCTGTCATTACAGTATCGAAATGTGATTGTTTCAGTTAGTGGAATAGTTTCATTTTTAAAGTGACAGTATTTGACATGAGTGTTTTTGTTTCACTTTTTACACGTAATACTTAAATAGTGGAGGAGATATTATGTTGCCGTGGGCTCGAACTCTGCAAGAAGTTAAAAAGTTTTTTTGACTAAAACACAACTGGAACCCTAAGTAAGGCATGTGTAAAATTTGAATGAAATTGGTTACGTAGTTCTCGAGTTTTAGGGATTCACACAGACAGACAGACAGACAAACAGACACACATTCTCATTTTTATATATATAGATATATATATATATAGATATATACATATATATATTTATATATATATACATATATATATATATATATATATATATATATATATATATATATATATATATATATATATATATATATATGCATGTATGTATATATATATGTATGTATTCATATATATATGTGTATATATATATATATATATATATATATATATATATATATATATATATATATATATATATATATATATATATATATATATATATATATATACTTATATCCTTATCTATGTATTATTAAACAATTGAAGAGTCAAAAAATTAAGACATTGAAAAGTTAAATTAGATTGTTGGAGATTACTCAAGGGGTGTTCGGTATATGTACTGTGCGGTGATTTAGGCTACATTTAGATCTGTAGTAAAATTTGAAGGTATGAAAAAAGTGGTGGTTGCATGTACCTAGGACCTCATTATACTTATTTAGTAGTATTGAAGAGTTGTGCTTTAATATGTGGAAAACCTCTTTTAAGCATAGCTTACATGTAGAGCATTAACCTTGGTCTGGAAGCCTTGAATCTATTATGGACCATGATAAGTTATATAGAATACTCCTATTTTTGAGATGATGTATGTGGCTGGCGGGTGTTGTGGATTTACTCTTTCTCATATCTAAAAGAAATACGCAGCGTATCACTGTTTAAAATTTATAGTTGACTCTATATATATGGTTGTAGAATTATGTAGCAAGTTGAGGACGGTGCATGTGTAAATTACGTTAGACCTTCTGCAACGGTTTGTAGAGGGCAAATTGTCTCAGGGCGGCAGTTGCACTGCAGTGGATTTCGGGTACGATTCTCCAGAATGGAATAAGTAATACAGTCTAGGGAGAGGTTACAGATTGGGGTAGATTGGTCAATGTTATTATTATTATTATTATTATTATTATTATTATTATTATTATTATTATTATATGTTTGACTTTTGCTTTGTATTTCTACGAGTTGACTCCAAGTCTCACCCAGAGACCTCAAGAGAAGTTCATGTTAGTGTTATGCCTAGGATGTCATATATTTGGTTTTGCACATACACGTGTTCTGGAGAATGCTTAAGAAAACAAGAAAATTATGAGTTTTCTTTAAAATTTGAGATTACATAGACAGTATTTTACGTAGGATATGGGCAGTTCTCATGAGCACTATCTTTTGAATTTCTGTCATTTTGGGGTTTCCTGGTATCTGGCTATCATTCCCAGGGCACCTAAGATAACAGGTATTGTTTTAGTCTTGAGGTTACACATTTTGTCAATTTCTATTTCAAAATCTTTATACTTACTCAGTTTTTGGTAGGTCGATTGGGGCAGTCAGATCAATGAAGAGGCAAGATTTTTGTCTGAAGTCTTTCCAATATAATGTCTCGCCTATTTCTATCAATCTTTCTGTCAGTTTGAACGGTGAAGTTCCTGAGGAGTGAGATGTAATCATTTTCAAAAACTGGAGGTGGTTTGTTTTCCTACCAGTTTTTTTATCATGGGGCAGGTCCAGGTGTTTGCAAATTACCCAGTGAATATATTGTGCTGCTCTGTCATTCCTGTTGAGATACTTTGTAGGTGCAAGAAGACTGCACATGGAGACAACATGACATGTTGGGCTATTGCCGTTCTTTAATATGTTGGCCTGGTAGCTTCCTGTAGCTAGGCATTGATCTTGGGCTGCTATGGTAAACCCTTCCTGTTTCTGATTTTAAGCCAAAAGACACTAACCATTGATGGCTGAGGGCTTTATCAACATCGGCACTATTAAGTCTCTTTGGGTATTCGCCATTGAGAGGTTTTTCTTGCCATTTATCAGTAAGTATATTTAAGGCAGCAGTTTTAGCACGGGTTTTCTGTTTGTTTCTAGTACATCTAATTCTGGGATATGCTGAATTTGGAATTCACTTAGATATTTCTTTGCTTGTTTTGTTACTGAGTGTCATGCTTTCTCGTTTTCATGCTTTAAGATAAGTTTTAACATCCAATCATTACAGTTTTTCAGGTAGGTATCTAGGCCAATTGTGGCAAAATTCATTGTTAATTCCAGTTGTAAAAGTCCACGGCCACCATCTTTTCTTGGCAAGTAAAGTCGTTCTATATCTGCCTTAGGGTGGTGCATTCTATGCATTGTCAACAATTTTCGTATTTTTTTGTCAAGATTACATATTTCAGTAATTGACCAGTTAATGATATTGAAACTGTAAGTCACGACTGGAATAGCTAAAGTATTGATCGCGTCGATCCTGTTTCTTGCATTCACCTCTGCCTTGAGTATTGTCCTTACCCTGCGATAACATTCATTTCTGATCCTTTCCCTCATCACTGAATGTTTAATTCCGTCCCCTTCAAATACACCTAGGTATTTTAGCTCTCTGCTGGTTCTAACTCCTTTATGACATTCTGCTGGTCAAGATTAACGTTAGACGTTTCTGTCATTTTGTCTTTGGCTTATTTGGTTTAGTGTCTTGTACAGAATTGAAACTATTTACTGTGTTATGAACAGTTGGATTATTGTCGTTTGTGCTTATGAGTATACACACACACAGACATACACACACACACACAAATACATACACAAACTCACGCGCACACAAACACGCACACACACACACACACACACACACACAAACACACACACACACACAAACAAACAAACAAACACACAAACACACGCTTACATATTTTACATGACATATTCAGTGCCCTTGTTTACTTTCTACACTTCTATATACGCATAATATATACATACATGCATGTACATTTCTATATTCATATATGTATGTATAGCTTATACACACAACTCTCCCCCTCTTTTTCTCTTTCTCTCTATATATATATGCATATATATATATGTATATATATATATAAACACACACGTAAACTATAATTAGATTGCTATTTATACCACACCCTCTTCTAGAATTCACTAAATATACACATAAAAGCATTATCATCTACATTTATACATCTAGAAGGGCGTGTTATATATATATATATATATTTATAGATGCACACATATATATATATGTGTGTGTGTGTATGTTCATGGACATGCCTGTAATTATATAGGTGTGTGCGCGTGGGGATGTGTGTGTGTGTGTGTAAATTATGCATGCACACACACGCACACACACACATATACATAGAGAGAAAGTGAAGGAGAGAGTACCGTTATTTGACCAGTAGTTAACAATAATTAATTTGACTTTTCTTTTATTGACTTTTCATTTATTTATTTTGATTACAATTTTTCCTGTTTTAAATCTATTTTTATCTCATTCTTTTCATATATTTATATTTTATTCCATTTTATTTGTTATCACTTTTTCTCATTTTATACTTATTCTCATTTCACTCTTCCACTTCTTTCGCCACCTCTACACTGACTAGTATACATACGTACACACACACACACACACACACACACACACACACACACACACACACACATAATTTTTCCTGTCACTCTTATATTAGTCTACTGCTGTTGTAGATGTTGTTGCTGTAGTTGCATTTTTTTTCCTGCTTGTCTAAACAAACACAGTTAACCTTTTCGTCAGCAGTCGCCATTTACCCTCTAGTATTTCTAAACTGAAATGATAACAGCAACAAGAACAACAACAACATTGACAGAATAAAAAAATAACAAGCAACTTTTATTTTCTGAGAGACATCTCCCCTCAAATATTTTAAATAAGTAAATAATTAAGTAAATAAATAAATTAGTGGCGGGAAAGTGCGACGACGTCCTAAGGGAGAATGCGTGCATCGACGAAGACGAACTGGTTAGTCCGTTCCGGAGGACTTTTCGGTCGGGGACTATTATGAATAATTTCCAGATGTCATTGGCTTAGCAGTGCTACCAGGAGGTGCTATCATTTCGAGGTGGCGTCCTTCTGCACGTCCAAAATACTATTCCAGTCCCCCACTAGTACTAAAATGCGAGACGTTTCCAGGAATGTTTCTAGACGTCTGAAGAAATCTGGCTACCCAGCTCCTGTCGGCGCATACACGGCCACCACTCTAAAGGTGCCACCTTAACCGCCATTCACATCAGGGACTACCAAGCTACCGTCCGGGCCCAACAAATTTCCCCTTACTCTCAGACTTTAGGATTTTCAGAATTACACTGCTACGCCGCCACCGCTCTCGACAGACCACAAAACAATTCCCGGCAATTCTCGTCTCACTAATTGCTGTCACATCTAAATTTAGAGACCTGAGGTCGTTGAGCAGGTGACCCCCGAACATTTTACATAGCCAGCTCTAAGTGTAGCCATTTAACTTAGAGGAAAGAAACTGGAGTTACGCACCTTGGTCTTCAGGGATGACTGTTGACACAGCCTTCTTTTTGGTCGAGTGGGGAGGGGAAGGGTTTTTCAAAGAAGCGTTTTTTTGTGGGAGTACTTACTAAACCTTCCAAATGATCTGGAGGAATTTCTGTTTCAAATCAAAATACGTATCCGTATCTATTTGGATTAACATCTTGTCCGGTGGAGTCTTCAGGAGTTGTTCCTTAAAACCTTCTACTCTCGTTGTAATGTTTTTGTTATTAACTACTTCCCCAACCAATTCAATGCTGCTCATCTGAACAACAATGAAGTTGATGAAGGAAGTACGCACCCGAGAGTGTGACTGTTGGTCATTTTGTCTTTTTCTTTTTGTTTTCGTGCTTTTGTGGTTGTGAATGTGTTTGTAAAAATGGGTTGTCTCGTGATGAAGATGTGACAGATTTTGCTTTTTACCGTCATGTCTTAGGGCCTTCAATTTGGGCCGGTCTCTGGTTCATATTCAGTTTTTCTTTTATTTCCGACAAAGGCCTTTTGGTGCGATGTCAGTGAGGACGTTGTTTTGCGAGGCGTGAGTCGGAGGAAGGAAGTAGATGCGAAGTAATAGATTTGTCACCACCTTGAAGAGTTGGTAGTAACGGTGGAGAGCTTCGTGCTTTATCCACCGCGGGGCAAAAGGTGGTTCGAATTCCCACACACAAAACACTTTTTTTTCCTTCTTTAGAAACTGGCATCTGTTCGAATCCCTCGAAACAAAAAATCGGGAATGCGATTGATTTTCTCTGGAGAAACTAGTATCTGGAATTCCATAAGAATTCCAGTCCTGTTGAGCTGTGGGGTGGATTTCACCTACAATTTCACCATGTTCCTGCAGAATAACTAAAACCTTCGACGGATCACGGTGACCCGGTACGTTCTTGACTCGAATTCCAGTCAACCTTTTTACCCACGTAATGGTGAATCATTACAAAAGCCAGGGGCGTGCAAGTTATAGTAGCCATTCTTCTGGCTTCTTGCTCACTGCTGCATATAGCAGCTATCATCCCATACTGTTTACCTTTTTGTATGTGTAGCACTGAGGGACACATATCGAGGAATTTCTCGGTCTCTGCCAGAGTAGGAAATTTAAATTACCTCTCCTTGCGAGAAACACATTTACAAACAATTGTTCGTCTTTCAGAGGTTTTTTACCTTTTTCTCACTAAGGCACATAACACATGGTTTCATAATATCACTCTTGTATTTCAGTGCCTTATTTTTCAAGTCATCCACTGAAAAACTAGTCCAAATGCTAACAGCTTCAGAAAAGGAATTAACTTTGTTGAGGCTCATTATGTTATTATTGCTGTTGTCACTGCTGCTGCTGCTGTTATAGTTGTTGTCGACGTCGTTGTTGTTATTATTTTCCACACAGTTACCATTGTTGTTGTTTTCAATCTTGATGTTACTTCTCTTGTTTTCGATCTTGTTCATCTTAGTTGCTGATACAGTTGTTGTTATTGTTGCTGTTTCTGCTATTGCAGAGGAGGTGGTGCTTCTGTTGCCGCTGTTCACATTGTTCCTGCTGCTGTAGTCGTCATCGTCGTCGTCATTTTCGTTGCTGCTGAAACTTTTGCACTTGTTACTGCTGTCACAGCAACAAAAGGAAATTATATTTCCCTTTGGCGAGAAATGAATTTCACATGCAGCTGTTTGTGTTCGAAGATACAACTGAGTCAACAGAACGCTGCTCTCGGTCGATTATTATTATTTTTTCGTATTCCGACGTTTTTTTTTTTTTCAAACTGGAGAAGTGAATAAAATCTTGTCTTCACAAAAGTGCAAAAAACGTAAAACAATTATTACACACCCTAAAAAGGGAGTGCAATTAGACAAAATGTTACCACCACGATCCACACAATACAAGCCAAACACGTATTAAATAAAATTTTGAATGAACGGGATACAACCAGCCAAAATGCTTGATTAACACTTACAAGTTACGGAGTTACAACTTGTATGACTTCACAGGCTGACGGCCATAATACTACTACTACTACTACTACTACTAATAATAATAATAATAATAATAATAATAATAATAATAATAATAATAATAATAATAACAATAATAATAATAATAATAATAATAATAATAATAATAATAATAATAATAATAATGATAATAATAATAATAATAATAATAATAATACTAAATGCCCGGATGCAGTACCAGGTAGTGGCTCCCATGGCTTCTGATCTTATGCCCGGATGCAGTACCAGGCAGTGGCTCTCGTGGCTTCTGGTCTTATGCCCGGATGCAGTACCAGGCAGTGGCTCTCAAGGCTTCTGGTCTTATGCCCAGATGCAGGACCAGGCAGTGGCTCTCATGGCTTCTGATCTTAATTGATTGCAAATGTTATCATGTACATTGTTTTGTCTTGGTATAAAAGATGGGCTACAGCAAATATTCTGCTTAATACCACAGATTTGCTTGTCAGTTGTTTGACCTTAACCAGTTGACCATGTCCCTTGATGGCTGACGATATGTGCATCTCTGATCATGCGCAGAAGTAGTGGGGGAGCATCATAGCCATGTGTTGAGAGGAATTCTTTGGGGTTTGAATAATTCACCTTTGGAAACATGGGTGTTTAGCTCAACATCCTTAATCAAACCTTATTCAGGGACCTTTTGAGCGTGGTGGGCTACTCGACCTGAAGAAAATTCTAACTGGGCCCCACCTGCGAGTTCATGCGCTGTTTATCTTGATATGAAATCACCATGTCACGCACATATGGTTGTGATGCATGTGCCTGGTGTACCCTTATCAGACGGGTAATCATGATGGGTATAATGGGCTTCGAATATTTTACCCTCGTGTCACTTTGATGGCATGCACTGCTCTCTCACACAATAATGATAATAATGATAATAATAATAATCTTATCTTACTAAAGGCGTAAGGCCTGAAATTTGCTTAGTTTATTGACCTCGAAAAATGAAAAGCAAAGTCGACCTTTGCGGAATTTGAACTTAGAACGTAAAAACGGACGGAATGCTGCCTTACTACTACTACTACTACTACTACTACTACTACTACTACTACTACTAATAATAATAATAATAATAATAATAATAATAATAATAATAATAATAATAATAATAATAATAATGCGGAAAGAGAACCTGTGAGACCTCTGACAGCAGGCTGCTTTCCGCTCTCACATAATCTATCAAAACAAACAAGACCGAGCGTTCTGAGCAGTAAAACAATAATAATAATCTTTCCTACTATAAACACAAGGCCTGAAATTTGGGTGAGGGAGAGAGTCGATTACATCGATCGCGAAACTCAACTGGTACTTATTATCTCGACCCCGAAATGATGAAAGGCAAAGTCGACTTCAGCGGAATATGGACTCAGAACGTAAAGAAAGACGAAATGCCGCTAAGCATTTCGCCTCGCGTGCTACTGTTTCTGCCAGCACGCCGCCTTAGCAAGCCATCTGAATATTAGAGAAGAGTTACTTTGTATCATGATGATTTGCAACAGGTTCCAAAATGCCGGCATCATAACTACTACTCAATGATCTGTTAACATTGTAAAGGCTGTAGGACGTGACATGGACAACTGCAACGGCGCCTATTACGCCATGGTCAGTAGGAAGAGACAGCAGACATTTTGTCTGCATCCACATGCTGGAATTCATCCATACATCTTTGAATTGGTCCTTAGTCTTAATTCAGATGGCTATGTAAAGCTGTTGGTGACTGGTCAATCCCTGGCTGGAGAGGTTTGCTGCTGGAATGTCATATGTGTGTACAATAGGATTCGGTTCCTTGCCATACCGCCGGGAAGAGTCAGAAGTAATTGTCAGAGAATTTCTACGAACTCATCAGCTCCAATTTCGGGACTCCTAAATGTCGCG
>NC_142938.1:29613990-29631490 GCF_046866305.1 Octopus bimaculoides | reverse complement strand
ACTTATCTTTCGCGGCGATATTGCTATACTGATTGCCCTGTTGCTATTGTAATTCACCACGGTTTCACGTACTGCATTTTCATTGATTATATTCGTCACCTAAGAGAGTGTTCACCGATTCCACCTGAACGACACTGGATCGCACTGCATTTATGGTGGCAAAATTATGGGTCTCCGATGTATGTATGTGTTGCAGTAGCTCCTAGATGCAAAAGGACTGTTTATTTTGTGTAACACCTAAGCATTTTAGACGCTGAATAGTTGTTGGTGAATGAAAATTTTTAAAACCCCGAAAAGGCTGGTCAATATCTGGTTATGTTGAGAATGTACTCTTCAATAGTATTTCCCACTGATGATGAGGCCTCGCATTTGAGGCGACAAGGACTCTGTAGACATTTAGGACTTGTAGGGACGTCTATAACTCTTCAGATTTAAAGTTTTCAATAGTAAATCTTGATGTAAGACCCACAAGGAGTCAGAAATTGACAGTAGAGATACGGTGAGTTGTTAATAAAAGCAATAATAATAATAATAATAATAATAATAATAATAATAATAATAACAAAAATAATAAAAATTGGGGCCCAATTAGAATTTCCTTCTCGTAGAGTAGCCCATCCCGCTCGAAAAGTCCCTGAATAAGTAACAATACTTTGGGACTATGATTTTCAGACGCATCGTGTAATCGAACACCGTCGGCCAGATATTGTCATATTGAGTAAGAGAGACAAACACTGTCAGATCATTGTTGTAGTCATACCAAATGACATGAATGTTGTGAGTAAAGAAGTTGAAAAAATCACCAAGTACTCTGAACTGAAAGTGGATATGGCAAGACTGTATGGAATGCGAGGGGGTAATGTAAAAGTGATGCCAGTGGTGATCGGAGCGTTGAGCTCAATGCCACTGAAACTTCAAGATTTCTTAAAACAACTGGAAATCCTTTGCAAGATTGATGTCTTGCAAAAAGCAGCCTTATTGGGCATAGCGCACATCTTAAGGAAAGTATTATCTGTCTGTGGTCCTTGTTGTGACTTGGCAGATGACTAAAGACTCCGGTGCATTTTTACCTACACTGTGTAACGAAGGAATAATAATCATAATAATAATAATAATAATAATAATAATAATAATAATAATAATAATAGTAATTTTGTCACATGGTGAGCAGTTTTTGAGGGGAAGCCGATGTAATCGACTCACCACTCCCTTTAAAATGTCAGGCCTTGTGTCTGTTGTAGAAAACGTTATTATTATTATTTGACATTTGATAGTTTCAGGCAAATTTCAACTGCACACCTGCTACACTTGTTGAGATGTGTGCAGTATTGTGTTGTTGTTGTTATTGTTATTCCTATCGTTGTTGTTGCTGCTGCTGCTGATGATGATGATGATGCTGGTGGTGTTGTTGTTGGGAGTGTCCAAACTCCTTCTGTAATTCTTTCATTTATTCTGTTATTCTTTCATTCATTCAAATATATATTTTCATTCATTTATTCATTTTGTCGTTCTACCATTTATATCGACTTATAAGTCTTCCTCAAAATCCATGTCTTTGTGTCCCTTTTCGTTTTCCTGTTTTCGTTTGTTTCTTGTTTTGCTGATATTTTGGGGTTTTCTTTTTATTTATGAAAACCATTTTGGCATTTTTCGCTGAGAATTCCTTGCTGCCAACCAAATCGCAAGTCTTCACCTATTCCTACCCCCACTCCTCTTCCATTATCCCTACACCCTCTGTATTTCTATCTCTCTCTCTCTCTCTTTCGCACACGCACACGAGCAATCACATTGACACACACACACACACACACACACACACACACACACACACACTCACACATGCACACACTCATACACCCACGCGCGTGCAAGCACACATACACACACACACACACGCACACATACATACGTACGCACGCACGCACGCACGCACTAAACACCTCCACATCACAACATGGTGGTGAAAAGCCAGAAGTAAGTTTTAACATCGAAGTCAAAAGAAAAACAAATATTTTCAGATCAAATCTAGTCACACTGGCGCCCTCTGTATCAACAACAAAATAAACTATTACAATTTTTTTTATTATTATTATTATTATTATTATTATTATTATTATTATTATTATTATTATTATTATTATTTTTAGTAGTAGTAGTAGTAGTAGTAGTAGTAGTAGTAGTAGTAGTAGTAATTTATTCTATTTTATTTTATTCCATTAATTATTTTTCTCTCAAAAATTGGGACAGAAACGAAACAAATAAACACCGACCGGACAGGCGGCGGGTGGGATAAAACAACGAGTAAAAGATTACGGGACAAAAGTGAAGAAAGTCGGAGTAAATCAGAGAGGAATGGGGGAGGGAGAAAGAAAGGGAGATGGGAAACGTGAGCGAATGGGATTGAGGGTAAGAGGAATAGGGGAGATAATGGTTTCTAATTTAGATCCAAGACCATCAATTTTGAGTGGAGAGAGCAGTTGATATCACAGCTACTAGTACTTGACTAGTATATTGTTTTATCCAACTCGAAATGAAAGAGAAAGTTGACCTTAGCAGTATTTGAACTCAGAATGCAAACAGCCGGAACGGATAGTGTGTGTGTGTGTGGTGGGATGTGGGGGGGGGGGGGCCTGTGTGCTCGCGCGTGTGTGTATGCTTGTGTGAGATTTGTTTACCTGTTGAGCTGTTGTTTTCGTTCTGTTCCTCGATTGTGTTATTGTTGATGTTGTGTCCAGCCATGTTGTTTGTCTTAACTCTCTGCATGCTAAATTCAAGTTTCAGTCGAAAATGACTACGATTGTGAATAAAAGGCTCCCTCAGTTAATTCATCTGAAGATTAGCCAGTTATTTAACAAAGCTGATAGTTGTGGCTCCAAAGTTGGAGATAGTATTCATGATATTTCGATATATAATCTCTCACTGAAACGTATAAAAGAATAAGAGAATACATATACGTAAGCGCGCGCGCGCACCCAAGCATACATGTCTGTATGCTCTGGCTACTACTGTAAAACAGTACATGAATGTAAATAAAGGTAAATAAAACCGAAATAACGAAGAAAGTACCATGATGGGTTTTGATGATATGCTGTTGGCCGGTAGTTTTAGCCAGGTGGGTGGTGTTGCATTTGGGGAGTTCACACTGAAGAGACCATCCACGTTATAGGTAGTTGTCCGAAAATGTCATCACGATATTATCTACCGATGAGACATGATGTTGTAGCTAGGATACTCCATAATGAAATCCGTCGGAAGGATAATTCCAAGGCCAAAGAAATAAGCACCCACAAGATGGTAGAAGCCATAGTCACTCATAATAACAAGGAATACTGGTGGAATGTCCCAGTGAGGACCTCAATAAAATGTAAGCACAACAGACCAAATGATTTGGGATAGAGAAGAGAAACTGTGCACAGTTGTGGAAATTAGCTGCCCTGCGGATGTTAACATAAAGCTGAAGATCAGTGAAAAAGAGAAGACCTATTCTGAACTATTGAGAAATCTGCAGTTACTCTATCCAGATTACAAGTTCAGGTTTATACCTGCAATTATTAGGGTCCAGGGATATGTAACACTGCCTTAATACCAATCTTGAGAAATTAGGCTTCTCAAAACCAGAAAGGAGAAAGCTAATTCGAAGACAACATATTCAATCCATCAGTGGAACTGTAGAAATCTGTAAAACTTTCCAGAAGTTTATCATTTAAATATATACGAGTATGTTTAGATAGGCAAATATATGCATGAGAATACATACATAAAACATACAAATCTGCACATACATACATACATACATACATACATACATACATACATACATACATGCATACATTTTGAAGCAAAATCCAAAATACAGGGTATGGAGTGGAAACATCCTGGCTCGCCAGCGACGAAGACATTCAAGATTCAGTCTTCCGCAGGAAAAGTGATGCTAACCCTTTTTTAAGGAAAAAGTATGGACCTGGAAAAGGGGTGAACGATCAACAGTGCAAGATACAGTGCTTTGATGGCCATCAAACAGAAGCCAGCAATTCGCAACCAAACGCCGAAGCCTATTGTCGAAAAAAGCTTTGTTGTTGCATGAAAATGCATGCCCACTCACAGCTGTCCAGACCGCTGAAACCATTAACCAATTAGGTTTTAAGGTGCTGGAACACCCTACCTATAGCCCAGATCTCGGCCCTTCCAACTATCATATCTTTGGACCGCTCAAAGATGGTTTACGAGGTCGTCGATATCCTACGGATGAAGATGTGAAGGAAGTGGTGCATAAATGGTTGCATGACCAACCTTCTTCTTGGAGTGAATACAAAAGTTTGTGGACCGCTGGACTAAGGGCACCGAAAGGGAGGGAGACTATGTAGGATAATGACATATTCGTTTATCCCTACATTTGTGTAAATACATTGAGAATATCAAGAGTGCGTATAATTTTTTACAATCCCTCGTACACGCACACACACACACACACACACACACACACACACACACATAAATACTTGTTAAATCAAATAACTCACCATGTCCGAACTTGTTCGATTTGCTAGAAAATGCAACCAAATATTACTCAAATCATACTAGTCTATCTATGTGTGTGTGTGTGTGTGTGTGTATCTATGTGTGTGTATGTATGTGCGCGTGTGCGTATATTTCAGTGTGTGTGTGTGTAAGCGTGAGCATGCGCGCGCGTGTGTGTGCATATGTGTGTGTGTGTGTGTGTGTATGTGTATCTATGTGTGTGTGTATGTATGTGCGCGTGTGCGTATATTTCAGTGTGTGTGTGTGTAAGCGTGAGCATGCGCGCGCGTGTGTGTGCATATGTGTGTGTGTGTGTGTGTGTGTGTGTGTGTATGTGTGCGCCGCGCGTGTATGCGTGTGTGTGAAACTAGACGGGAAACGAAAATACAAAAAACAGATCCTAGTAAACGAGCCACTATAGGCGTCTTCGTTCCATGTGCAACCACTGTTCTGAGAATCACACCTTACCGTCTATAAATAGAAAAGGACTCATCAGATGATGCAGTTGTAAATTACACCCGCTGGCACCACCACCCAAAAATCAAAGTGACTGAATGATCACGGCTGGGATGCCCATTTTATTGTACCCGCAGGCTGATATACTTGTATGTACAAAATAAAGTAAATTTTTCAATTATAAAATTTATAAAATACTTGTATGCCTATTTGCAACATAGGTCGGGTTTCCACAACGACTTAAAACGGCCAGACTCGAACAGAAATCGTCCAGTAATTGCCAATTGAATGAAAATTTTGTTTTTACTATAAAACAAATTTTTAAATATCAATCGATAAGCAAAAAATGTCTTAAACTCTATTAAAAATCAAAACCAAATTGGTAAAGCTTCATCGAAACAGAAACTACTAATTTGGTGCTTTGTGAACAGGATTATAAAAATATATTACTAACTTTTTTTTTTTTTCTGAAAAAGCAATAGAAAAACAACTGTTTTCGAGAGGGGTGTTGCAGTTTTGCTATCAGTCAGTGTCAAAAAAGTCAACAGCAGTTACTTTCATGTACCATCGACTTATCAGTTATCGCCCTTTCCTACTCACTCGCTTGTATGGACAAGGGAGGGAGAAAAATCAAGTTAAGCCTTGCTGAACCATACGGTATCATAATTTTTTTGCAGATTTTTATTTTTTATATTTTTTACAACACTGAACGCATGCATTACAACTACGAGCCAGTTGGCTTTTGTTTTTCCCAGGAAGCGGTAATAATTAAAATTCCGAAAGTGGTGATATAAATACAACCGGTTTGTAACTTTGTTAGATCAGTTTTTCGATACCCTTGTCAATATGGCAAGCGGTTATAAAAATCCTAAACAAAGAAGTGCTGATGAACGAGCTTTGTTTAATGAAAAATGGATAGAGCTTTGCTTTTTTTATTGAAATAGTTAACAAGTGCATTTGTCTTATTTGCAACGAACAAGAAGCCGTTCATATAATATCTAATATTGAGAGGCATTTTGTGAGTGAGCATAACCTATGAATATTTGAAAGAATTTGAGCGTTTGAACAAGATAGCCTCCTTGAAAGAAAATCTGTCCAAAAGACAAGCTTTTTTTAAAAGTCGATTCTTGAAACTGAATCAGTAACTCGAGCTAGTTATGCGGTGTGCGAAAATATTGCTAAAAAACTCAAACCACACAGCAATGGTGAACTCGTGAAAGAATGTATCCTTACTGCTGTTGAGAATATAAGCCCATAAAAACTTAGTGTTTGGAAATATTAGCTTATCAAGAAGAACTGTTTCTGTTCGTATTAATGATATTGCTGATGACATTCGAAATTCTTTAAAATCTGATTCAGCAGAATTCGTATTGTATTCATTAGCTATTAATGAGACAATTGATCTGTCTTATACTGCTCAGATGGCAATATTTATACGTGGAAAAACTGCAAAATTCAACATTCGGGAAGAATTACTTACCTTGAAATTAATGCATGGAACAACTAGAGGTGACTATTTATTTCATATGGTCGACTCAGCCTTAAAGGATTTTGATTTACCGTATGAAAAAATGAGTGGTCTTGCTACAGATGGCGCTCTATCTATGGTAGGTCGTAAAAAAGGGTTCGTGACTCTGATTAGGAATGAATTTAAGAAGCGCCTTTTGGATCCGGAAACTTTGTGTCACTTCTTTATTCATGAAGCCGAATATGGGAATTTATTGTACCATTGTGAAATTAAGGGGTTAAGTAAGGCCCAAATGCTTTAGCGATTTTATGAACTGAAGGAAGAAGTGAAAATTTTTATAGATATTAAAGTTGTTCCTATTATAGGACTGGAAGATAAAACGTCTCGAAGTGGTTTAGCATTTTTAGTATATGTAACTAGTCATTTAAATCATTTGAACTTGAAGCTACAAGGCTACAATCAGTTTGCTTATATCAAAAGCTTCCTTTATTTGTCACACAATTGAAAAGAAAGTGCTTCACACATTTTCCGAAACTGAGCGAACAAAATACCGAATCAATAAAGGAACATTCTGACGAGTGTGAAAGTCCTTTGAAAAAATTTGAAAAATAAAATCGTGCTACGTGTTTTTCAAACATCTTTTGTTATGTGTCCTGAAGAGGCTTCGGATTCATTACAATGAGAATTAATTGATTTGCAGTCGGATAACTTAATAAAATCGAAGTATTTAAATCTGTCTTTATTGGACATCTACAAATCAATCAATCTTGAGAAATTACCTGCTTTACATAAAAATGCCTTGAAACTCGCATCTCACTTTTCGATGAGAGCAGTTTTTTCACATTGAATTATGCAAAAAATCGTCTTCGTATCAAATTTACTGTAAAAAAAGACTTGAGTAATGAACAAAGAACAGGAGTTTCTTCAAATGCATGTGATATCCCTAAACTTTCAAAAACAGAAGAAAAGCACTTTCGTTCTTAATGTTAATTAGCTTTGATAAAATTATCACTAGGATAATTTGTTTAAATATGTCATAAACATGAATACCTCATAAGTAATATAAACATCCCAAATTCAGTGGCGACGTTAGTGAAGATGTTACGCGTTACTTTATATTCTTTTATTCTTTTATTTATTTCAGTCATTTAACAGCGGCCATGCTAGAGCACCGCGTTTAGTCGAGAAAATCGACCCCAGGGCTTATTTTTTGTAAGCTTAGTACTTATTCTATCGATCTCTTTTTGCCGAACCGCTAAATTACGGGGGACGTAAACACACTAGCATCGGTTGTCAAGCGATGTTGGGGACGGCAAAAAGAGACACGGGCTTCTTTCAGTTCCCGTCTATCAAATCCACTTGCAAGGCTTTGGTCGGCCCGAGGCTATAGTAGAAGACACTTGCCTTATCTACTTTATTTCATAAATATTTGCCATAAAGGCATTGCAAAGAGGGGACGAGCAAGGACAGACAAACGTAAAAGGGGTGAAGTAGCTGTATCGATTAAATGTTTACACTTTTAAATATACAATAATAATTTCAATATATTTACAATGTTCGATTAAAGCATTGCTCATTATAGATGCAATGCACAAGACTTACCCAGATACAAGAGTCAGAACTTGTGATCCTGCCGCGGACCTTTTAATTTGGAAATTTTTGCCCGCCACACTAAAAAGTTTCTCCACCCGTGATTTAGATCGTATTTTCCATATTTACACTCAATCAGTAATTAAAATGTAATTTTTTAAGGAGCAATAATTTTTAGAAGGGAAATAACTCTTATAAAAGAGTTGCTTCCCTTGTTTATTTTTTTGTACTATTTTTTTTTCTCAAATGCACTAAGGCATTGTTTCTCAACCATTTTCTTACCTCTAGACCTCTTTAATCACTATTTTACTCAGACGGACCCTCCTAACCATATTGATAAATATCATTAGGAATTGTATAAAAACAATTATTAAAACATTTTACTTATATATAGCAATTATTTCGAGTTCGTTTTTTATTTATAATAAATGGATAAATGATATGATGTTGGAGGGGCGGTAATCGAAAGTGGATTAGTTCAGAGACACTGCTATAGTGGATTCGTGATTGGATCGCCACATTCATTGATTAGTCGTTTAGCCCTGGGTCAGCCTTATGTTAAAGGACAGGAAATAGAGTACGTGGCGATTAAGAAATTGGTCAGGTTGTTTGAAGAAGAAATAGGAAGGAGCGGCATGTGCAAGTATATACTTGTATATGGGTGTGTAGGCGCGCTCGTATACTTTTGCGTGCATGTGTATATTGACGCGTGTGTGTGCAATTGTACATGGCACGCACGCGCACGTCTACACACACACACACATACACACACACACACACGCTTGGACGAACATGCACACGCTCACACACACGTATACAAGCATACGCTCAGATGCACACACATACACGCATACACACACACATGCGTATTCATTCATATGTGCATATGTATATTCGCATGCATGTACGCATGCATACCAGTGTGCGCGCACACACGCATGTGCGTGCACTTGTGCATTCAGATGCACGCATGCGTCAGTATACACGTGCAAAACAGGCGTTGGGAATTGGTAAGTGTTGGGGATTGCTATTCGTTGGGGGTTGGTAAATGGAGATTGATAAATGGCGGTCCTGGTTATGGGATTCATTGTGACTTTGGTGCAGGCTGTGCTAAGATGATGTATCCAGGTTGTCAGTAATCAGAAATTTGCCAGAAGGGCATACTTCTGGTGACAGTAGTACGATAAATCGTATGTTTGTTGGTGGATACTGCGGGTTGTTGGAGGATATGCCGTTTTTCGCGGGGGCACAGCTAGCAATTGGAGGTGACACCTGAATATGGTGGCGATCTGTCGATAATAGACCTGAACAAATTCAACGATGCTGCCAATCCCTAACGCTTACCAATTCCCAACGGTTATCAAAAACCAACGCTTGTTTTGCGTGTGCAATCTAGTCACTATCTGTCACACAACTGAAAATGTGTGAGCAGGTTTTGGAGGCTTTTGCACCCCACTCTCCTATCAGATACTCCCACACAATCGAAACGTCCATCTAAGACAGCGTTGCAATCGCCTATTAATACTAGAGTCCACAAAAAAGGAAAAGAAAGACAATAGAAAAAGAGGGAAAAGGGCAAACAGGAGGAAATTCCAAAAGCAGCAACAAGCAAACACACTAAACAACAACACCAACACTACCACCACAAGCACCGACACACTACACAGCACAAACAGACTGCACAAACACCCACAATGAAAGACTTCTTCTTCCCAACACAAAATGCACCACCACCTCACATCCAAAATTTAAAACTTAAGCACCACACGTACAACACATTAAAATTCAACTTTCCAAATGCTAAGACGAAGACAAGTGTAGGAACAGCCAGCAGGTGTACTAGTTTAACGCTCGGGAAGAATGGAAAGTCTTTTACGTTTCGAGTCTACGCTCTTCGACAGAAAGGATTAAGATGGAAAAAAGTAAAGAAAATGAAAAAAAAAAGAAAACACAGAGAAAAAAATGAGTAGGATTAACGGTTCAACATGATGAAATGGCCTGAAGGAAGAGGCTGAATAAAAGATTGATAATAACGATAACCTAGCTAAGCAAATTTATTCAAGCGCCTGTGAGTATGTGAGAATGGTGTGTGTGAGCGTGTATGTATTATGAGTAGGGGCGAGTGCATAAGTATGTATGTGTGGGCGAGCTGAAAATTATGTGGACTTATGTGTATGCGTGACCCAGTACATACATTATGTGGAGAGATATGCGTTTCGTATACTGATATGTATGTGTGTGTACGTATGTGTCCGGTTATCATGTATGCACAAAAGCATCGGCCGGGGCGTTTGTGTATGTGTACAAGTAACCTAGTGTATGTGTTGTTTAGAGGGAGTGATGTGCGTTTTGTGTATTTTTGTGTGTGTGCGCGTATGGACGTGTGTATATGTGTGAGGCTAACGTGTGTGTGTATGCGCGCGCTAACATGCGTGTGCAAACGCTTGTGTTTAGCAGTTAATGTGTGCTTGTTCAGGTGGTGTGTGCAAGTGTGTATGTGTGTGTATGTGTGTGCATGTGTGTGTGTGTGTGTGTGTGTGTGTGCGTGCGTGTGTGACCATATACAGAAGTGTACATGTGTATAATGCACGTTTGTGGGTGAAAGTTATCAGTGTCAATGCGTGTTGCGTGTGTGTATATACATTGTCTGTGTTCAGGCGTTGTGCCTTTTTGGAATTCCTGCTGTGTCGTGGGGGAATGCATAGAGGTGCGAGATGGGATGGGGTCGCAAAAGATAGCGGTTAGGAGTTAGGAGGTGGGATAGAGGTGTGAGTGAAGATGAGAAGGGGTGGTGAAAGGTAGGGGTAAGGAGGTGGAATAGGGAATGGGTAGAGGTAGTAGTGAAGGGAGGTAGAGGTTGGCAGATACTCGGTGCTAGTGTATGTGGAGTAGGAATGCATGTTCTTGTGAGTGTGTGAGTGTGGAAGTGTGCATGATGGTGTGCGGTGTGTGTTCTGAGTTGAACAGCGTGTAGGGGTGCTCGTATAGCGGTATGTGTTGTGATACTATTGAAGAGTGTGTGCGGGTGTATGGATAATGGTGTGTGGTGTGGGTGTTGAGAGGTGATGGGTCCTAGTGCGTGTGGAGTTGGACGGTGTTTGTGGGTGTGTCTGTAATTGTGTGTGAAGTGAGTAATGAGCTGAATAGTGTATAAGGGTGTTTGTATAGTGAGGGTACTGAGGTAGGCGGTGTTCAGGTGTGTAGAGGCAGTTGAATGTGGTGATGGTGGAAATCTATGTGGGATAGGTGTCAGATGAAGAGAGATGGTAAGTTGAGCCCAAAAGGCGCAAAGGAACGAAAGAGGAAGATTAATTCTTGGGTGATAGCACTTTTATGATTACTTTCAAGATTCAAGGAAAGTTGTACCACCGCATAGGAAGTTTCCTATCACCAGTAAACAGGAAACCAGTCTACGCACAACTATATTTGAACATGCATTGATATAATTAAGGAATACCCTACATCAGGAAAATGTTCTACCGGTGATATTATTATAAGTCATTATAAACGGCTTATTCCTGCTGGATTACATGAGAGAACCTGTAATCCATCAACTGCAGCAGAAGTTGCTGTGATCACGGTGGGAGATGATACCAATAATCCAAATATTAAGCCTGCGGATGTTGTGCAGTACAAAGAGAGCAATGAGAAGTTAGACTACATTAGTCAAATCCACAAAAGCTATGACCTTCTTCATTACGTACTTCTGTTTTCCTATGGAGAAGATGGCTGGAATGTGCTCTTGAAGGACAATGACCGAAGCAAAAACATCACTGAATGTGACTTATTCTTATCGGCTTCAGGTAAGAAAGGACGAGTTCAATGGCATAATGAGAAGTAAACGTCTGATGCAACAACATGCAGTAGATCATTATGGAAAGATAGAGCAAGTTATACACGATATCTTCTTCTCCTCTCTGTATTATGTATTGGGAACTTAGTTGCCAACCCAATAATATATATTAGACAATTTTTGTTTTACCCTCAGAACTCTATAATTTGAATAACAGGTGGTATGCTAATATCACTACCCATTTTTCCTTACCCATTTTATAATATTTCGTTTTAGGTATACTCTTTGACTTATTTATGTCATTAGACTGCGGCCATGCTGGAGCACCCACCCCTCCCTTTTAGTCGAATAAATCGACCCCAGGACTTATTCTTTGTAAGCTTTGTTCTATCGTTCTCTTTTGCAGAACCGCGAAGTTACGGGGAAGTAAATCGGTTGTCAAGCGATGATGGGGGGACAAACACAGACACACAAATACATACATACATACATACATACATATATACATACATACATACACACACACACACACGCACGCACACACACACACACAGACATATACATATATATATATATATATATATATACATATATATATATACATATATATATATATATATATATATATACATATATATATATACATATATATATATATATATATATATATATATATATATATATATATATATATATATATATATATATATATATATATATATATACGACGGACTTCTTTCAGTTTCCGTCTACCAAATCCATTCACAAGGCTTTGGTTGCCCCGAGGCTAAAATAGAAGACAGTTGCCCAAGGTGCCACGCAGTGGGACTGAATCTGGAACCATGTGGTTGGAAAGCGAGCTTCATTCCACACAGGCACTCCTGCGCCTGTTTGTGACTGTGTATGTGTGAGTACAGTCAGTATGTAGTTAAGAGAGTGGTACATCACAAGGTAGTTGACATATTTTAGGGTGGTATGTTTTTCTGGGACATAATGTGTTTTTAAAACAAATGTTTGCGAGACTGTTTTCTTCTTAATTTTTTAACTTTTATGCCAATTATATAAGTGATGCCCGGTCAAGATAAGATTATTTAAGTCAGCCTTGTTTACCGCCACTATTTGACAAGATAAGTTATGCAAATGAAGGACAACAACAACGACAGCAATAATAATAATGCTTTCAAATTTACCATGAAGCTAAATCTCTCACCACTTTCTCCCTATCTACCCTCACCCCAACATCCATTTAATCATCTTTTAATTATATACTCTCTCACTTACATACACCAAGTTCCATACTCTTTTTAAACAGTCTCTGCTTCCCTTCAGATCAATGACGTTGTTTTGTACTCCATTTACTTCATATTGTTTGTACTCAGACATACACAGTCACAAATATATTCAAAGACTTTGACAAACCTTACTGCTTTATCTTCATTATGTTCCCATGATTTTAGTTATGATGCCAATAAAATTAGCTCATTAAAGTATTCATCCGTTACGAAACTTTTTATGTATTTATCTTTCTAATCATATCTACCTATCATTCTCTGAACCTATCTATATCTAGTTTTTTTGTCACTGTATCTATCTATATATCTTTTTATCTATCTATAAATGTATCTATGCATCTCTTATCTATTTCTTAAGCTACCCATCGATCATCTGCCAATTTTCATATTTACCAGTCCTTCGATTACTCTGTGTGTATTGGTGTGCGCGCGTATACATATACACAGACAGACGATCACGCACACACACGCACGCATGCACGCACGCTCAACACACACACACACACACACACACACACGCACGCATGCACGCACGCTCAACACACATACACACACACACACACACACACACACACGCATGCACGCACGCTCAACACACATACACACACACACACACATACACATACAGAGTTATATATACTCACATAGGATCTTTTTTAAAACGGGGGCCACATTTTTCATTAACGAAACACTTTGAAACTTGGAACACTGGTAGAATGTGTCATATAAAACATCTTTTTCTCTTAGTCTTCTTAAAAAAAAAAGAAATCCATAAATTATTCCATGTTAAAGTTGTCGTATTTCTGTAATTTCAACCAATCACTGACGTCCATTCAGCCGATATACATTAAGTGCCGACTACATAAACAAACGATTCTGAAACAATTAACCCTAACCCTAACCCTAATTCTAACCCTAACCCTAACCCTAGGGTTAGGGTTAGGGTTAGGGTTAGGGTTAGGGTTAAGGTTAGGGTTAAAGCAAACTTAAAATGAAAAAAGCAAATAAAACGAAGGTATGGAGATTAAATACGCTTTACATGGCTTAATGAGCCAAAGGAGTAAAGGTAAACAACTGAATACTTGTCAGTGATTGGTTGAAATTATCGAAATAAGACAATTTTTTACATGAAATAAATTCGAATACAAAAATATTTTTCTGTTCTATAACACAAAATAGATAAGTATACGAAGTTTGAAAGTCTTTCGGTACCAAAAACACTACGTAAAACATTAATGAAAAATGTGGCCCCCGTTTTAAAAAAAGATCCCTCACATATTTACGCATAACTACATAAACACATAATACAGGGATAGAGAGAGAGAGAGTGGGAGACAGAGTGAAGAAGGCGCATGGCTTAGTGGTTAGAGCAGGTGTGTCAAACTCATTTTAGTTTCCGGGCCTCATATCAACTCAGTTTGATCCCAAACGAGCCGGACCAGTAAAATCATGTCTTAAGAACCTATAAATAGCAATTTCAAAATTTTCCCTTTGTTTTAGTGTAAAAAACTACATTCTGAAAATATTCGTGTTTAAAGAATAATTTTTTTTTCTTTTGCAAACCATTGAATAAGTGAAAGTGGTAACTGCTAAAGAAGACTGAGTTATCAAACTACCTTGTAAATGTATACAATTTATAAATTAAAAGAAAACACTTTGAAAAACATTTAAGAACACTTTTATTTTTTATCATTTATTTTCAATGTGTTCCTGAAACTTGGCATCTTTCCTCTTTCATACATGCATCAACATCAGGCGTCAAATCCTGAGTAGCAGCCAACTTCAGGATGTCATTTAGGTGCTTATGTGTGAACCTTGAACGCAGTTCTTTTTTATTGATGCTCATTACAGAGAAAACTTGTTCACAAAGGTAGGTCGTGCCGAACATACACTAAACTTTCGCAGCAAGGGCTGTCAATTTAGGGTACTTTGGAAAGAGATACTGATAAAATGTGTTCAAGCCCACCGAGGTAAATTTGTAATTCAAATCTGAATCACACTGCAAGTCAATCATCTCAAGTTGGATGTTGACGGGCAGATCAGAGGCGATGGCTGTAAATGGCGAGCGAAACACTGTGAAATCTGAAACTTGCTGAAGCTCTCACAGCAATCCCGTGATATTGTCTTTGTACCGATTCGTGTCAATATTATCTGCGGTCGTAACCACATGTTTTAGACAACGAAAAGGATCAGGGTCACCACCTGACAATTGTGTCTCCCACAAAATAGCTTCCACTTGAACGTGCGTATGCTTTCAAAATACTGCGTGACAAATTTTTACGGCCTTACAGCACTTTGTTCAGATAATTCAAGTGCTCTGTAATATCCACGTTAAATGCTAAATGTTGCAGCAATTCTGATGATTGAAATTCTAACACTGGTTTGCCATTTTTCTCCATGAACTGTTCAATTTCTCTTAGGTTAAAGAAACGCTTCAACACAGCACCTCGGCCTAACCACCTTACCTCGGTTTGATATGGCAAGCCATAGGTAACGCCTATATCGCTGAGAAGATTGTGAAACTGATGGTGATTCAGACTTCTATTTCGGATGAAAATAACAGTTCGGACAACCACTTCCAGGACGTGATCCATTTTGAACGACTTGCAACATAATGCTTCCTGGTGCAAAATGCAGTGAAATATCCAAAAATTACGTCTTTTATTTGCTTTTTTCTCAATCACTGATGGAGCGCCATCTGTAGCCATGCTGACAGCACGGGCCCTGTCCACTCCGACCCTGTCCAGTGCTCCAACGAGAGAGATGAAAATGTCATTTGCTATTGTGGTGTCCCTCATAGGAACCAACAGTCAAGGTCTCGTATACACCACGAGTGAATATGGTCAGTTGCGTGACATCCAAAATGTCTGTGCTCTCATCAATTGTTACCGAAAATGCAATAATTGACTTGACTTTGTGCTTCAGTTGCCTCTCCAAATCTGCAAAAAGATCTGAAATCCTATCTGCCACAGTGTTTCTCATCAGGCTAATGTTGGTAAAAGTCTGTCGCTTCTCAGCTCATACAATTTCTGCAGCCTTCAAGTATGCGTATTTTCACGAATTCACCCTCACAATACGGCTTTGATGCAACAAGGTAGCTAGCTTTTACTGCTGCCTGACTGATATCTCGACTTTGGGTTAAAGCAAATTGTTGTTTCTTCAGATCCGCTCTTCTCTCTTCTCATTTGTCCTTGCAAGTTATTGTATTTGTCGGCATGATGAGTTTCATAGCGGCACCGAACGTCATATTTTTTGAGCACCGAAACCTGTTGCGAATACACCAAGCACACAGGTTTCCCATTCACCTCCACGAATAAATAGGAAAAGGACCACTTTTCTTGAAATAATCTACACTCTGTATCCACTTTTCTCCTTTTTCAATTATTTTTTTAAAATATATTTGTTCCAATACAATATTTAAACAAGTCTTTAAATAATCGAAGGGAATTATTCTATTAGAAATTGAATCATTGACACCATCATCAGTCATACTCAAAAAATCAACATTTACAATAATAAGTAACTAAATATATAATTATTACACTTTCCAAAGTCATTTTGTGGGCCGGATGAAACCTTGCAGCAGGCCGGTTCCGGTTTACGGGCCGTATGTTTGACACTCTTGGTTTAGAGCGTCGGGCTCGCAATCATGATGTGGTGAAACACTTTATTTCACATTGCTCCAGTTCACTCAGCTGTAGAAATGAGTTGAGACATCATTGGTGTCAAGCTGAATTAGCCTTTGTCTTTCTCTTGGATAGCATCGGTGACGTAGAGAGGTGAGGCTGGTATACATGGGTGACTGCAGGTCTTCGATAAAAAAAAAACCTTGCCCAAACTTGTGCCTGAAAGGGGAATTTTCTGGGAGCAATCCCATCGTTATTCATGACCGAAGGATAACTTTACTCTTTACCCTTTTATATGTATGTAAACAAGGTTGGTGGAAAGTAAGTAGGCATTAGAAATTACTTATAGAATGTTTTGTGGACTGAGAATGTTTTGTGGACTGAAAGTGGACTGACAAGATACACAGTACATACGGTGTTGTATAAAGAGTCGAATTTTCGTCCGTAGAAACCCCATTACGTGCAGGGGCTAAAACCTGAAGACTGTGACTGCAGAAGTTCAGAAGTTCAGAACTCCAAGAAATCTAGATCTCACGCCTTGTGATTTTTGCCTGTGGGGTTACACAAAAGAGGTGTACAAGACAATACAAGACAAAACCTCGCACGCTGGGAGACTAGGAGACACGGATTCTGGAGATTCAAGGATATTCCAGACGACGTCCTATAGAAGGTTGTTCATTCCATCCCTGGCCGTTTGAGCAAACTGGTTGACGCCACCGGTGCTTACGTTGAAATATGAAGATATAGTTTAATTTTC
>NC_142938.1:29543990-29608990 GCF_046866305.1 Octopus bimaculoides | reverse complement strand
AGGGAAATTCAAAATACGCACATAATCAAGGACTGGGTGTACATTATTATTATTATTATTATTATTATTATTATTATTATTATTATTATTGAGTGAGAGAGCAGTGCACGCCATCAAAGTGACACTATGGTAAAATATACGAAGCCCATTATACCCATCATGATTACCCGTCTGATAAGGGTACACCAGGCACATGCATCACAACCATATGTGCGTGACATGGTGATCTCATGTCAAGATAAACAGCGCATGACCTCGCAGGTGGGGCCCAGTTAGAATTTTCTTCAGGTCGAGTAGCCCATCCCGCTCAAAAGGTCCCTGAATAAGGTTTGTTTAAGGATGTTGAACAAAACACCCATGTTTCCAAAGGTAAATTATTCAAACCCCAAAGAATTCCTCTCAACACATGGCTATGATGTTCCCCCACTACTTCTTCTCATGATCAGAGATGCACATATCGTCAGCCACCAAGGGACATACTCAACCGGTTAAGGTCAAACAACTGACAAGCAAATCTGTGGTATTAAACAGAATATTTGCTGTAGCCCATCTTTTTATACCAAGACAAAACGATGTACATGATAACACTTCCAATCAATTAAGATCAGAAGCCATGAGAGTCACTTCCCGGTACTACATCAAGGAAATTATTATTATTATTATTATTATTATTATTACTATTATTATTATTACTATTACTATTATTATTATTATTATTATTATTATTATTATTATTATTATTATTATTATTATTATTTCGTTTTTGCATTCGGTTTGCAAGATTATTTATGCAAATTCGTGTGTTGAAGCATATTTTATTGTTTCTGGGGAGTCATTCTTTATTTATGCCTTATGAGTTTAACACACTCACCGATTTCCACTCATTTACTTATTTATTTTTACTAAAATTTTCGCTGTGACTTGCAACCTTTTCAATTGTCGTTGACTCTGTCCGATATCGGAATTGCGTTCTTTTCTCTTTTTTTTTGTACGCAGTCGTGTTACTCAGTGTGCGTGCGCAGACACAACACATATGTATGTATGTATATATGTATGTATGTATGTATATATGTATGTATGTATGTATGTATGTATGTATGTATGTATGTATGTATGTATGTATGCATGTGTGTATGCATATACATATGTATCATGTGTGCACGTTTGTATGCATGTATATATGTACGTACTCTGCATGTTTGTGTGTATGCATGGGTGTACGTTTGTATGTATATATTCTGCATATCCATGTGTTTGTGTGTTCATGTTTGCGTGTTTGTGTGTTTGTGCTTGTGTCCATGTTTGTGTATTAGTATGTGTGTGTGTGTGTGTCTATCTGTCTATATGTGTACATGTGTGTATTTTGTGTGTATACCTTTGTCTCCTTGTGTGTGCATGGTTGAGTGTTTGTGTGATTATGCATGTGCGTCTGTTATGTACGGATATGTATCTCCATATGTGTCCTTGTCTGAAGTGTGCGTCTGTGTATATGGTCATGTGTTTCAGTCTTCATCTGTATGTATGTGTGTGTGTGTGCGATCAGTATGTTGATTTTCATGTTGTGTGACAAAGCTGTGTTCCTGTGAACAACATATTTAGAAGCTATAGGTTTCATGTAATATGTTCACAATCTCTAAACAAATTTCAGAATCAAGGACAGGGAGTATATTGTTAGGGTGCCTAGGGGAGTAATTTATAGTTACTTTGATGCTTTAGTGGATGGAGTTAACCACATGGTGGCTGTTTTCCATTACGCTCCTCTTTGTTTGGTCGGTCATACCAACATACTTATAGTTAGGATAATGAACAACGTGTGACCTAGTTAGGATAATGAACAACGTGTCCCCACTATATGAAATCTATGAAACAAAGAAGCAGGTACAGATCTTCATGCACTGCATGCAGTTCTCTGGATATGATCAGAAAGATAGGGTTCGAGTATACAGAGTTGTTAGAAAGAAGTTAGATAGTATTATAAGTAATAAAACCAGTGGTACCTGCCCTAGATATAAGTAAAGACTGGAATAGGACTCAAAGACCTCGTGACCTCGTGAACACGTGGTACAAGACTGACAAGTATCAAGGAGTGATGTTTATAGATGTCATGGCCCATAGAGAACTAACCCATATATGTAGGAAAGCTCTGAAGGAGGCTAAACTAAACAATAAGATTGTTGAAAAGCCTGGGAGCTCCATCAGATCACAACTATGTAGGACATATCCATTTGAGAATACCACATTCACCAATGGTAACTGCATGGTATGTAAGATTGACCCTGACATTAACTGTAGAATTAGAAGTGTAGTCTATATCGTAAGGTGCACAGAGGGTGCTTGTAAAGATAAGAACATAATATACACAGGTGAGACATCTAGGACATTTGCGGAGAGATTAAATAAACATCTGAGACAATATAACGACAAAAATCAATCTTCCATACTCTACCAATATGCCAAAGACCAAAATGGAGGCATACTGGGTCAACTTGACATCCGAATTTTGCCTAAGTACCCGAAGGACCCAACACTCAGACAAGTGCAAGACTGTCATGATTAATGAAACATCCCCAGTACTAAATAGGAAATATACATAGGTGTCACACCCCTATATCCACAGTTTATATATACACAGACAGTGTTGTTAGTAGGCCGTTATTTAGGCGGGCGTGTGTGTCTGTGTGTGTGCGTGTGTGTATGTAAATATATATATATATGTATGTGTGTGTGTGTATGTATGTGTATGTATATGTGTAGTGGAGGCGCAATGGCCTAGTGATTAGGGCAGCGGACTCGCGGTCATAGGGTCGCGGTTTCGATTCCCAGACCGGGCGTTGTGAGTGTTTATTGAGCGAAAACACCCAAAGCTCCACGAGGCTCCGGCAGGGGATGGTGGCGAACCCTGCTGTACTCTTTCACCACAACTTTCTCTCACTCTTACTTCCTGTTTCTGTTGTGCCTGTAATTCAAAGGGTCAGCCTTGTCAAACTGTGTCACGCTGAATATCCCTGAGAACTACGTTAATGGTACACGTGTCTGTGGAGTGCTCATCCACTTGCACGTTAATTTCACGAGCAGGCTGTTCCGTTGATCGGATCAACTGGAACCCTCGACGTCGTAAGCGACGGAGTGCCAACAACAATATATGTGTAGGTAAATGGGAACGCGTACGGACAGGTAGATATACAAATAGATAGATACATAAGTAATATGGACAGACGGGCACAAACACACACACACACATACATACATACATACATACATACATACATACAAATGAAAACTGAAACACATAAACATATACACACACGCACACTTCCCACAAGGACACATATGGAGACACACATCCATAAATAACAGACACACATGCATAATCACACAAACCCATACGGAGACATGCACACACAAGGAGACAGAGGTATACACACAAATACACACACACAAACAGACACACACACACACACTCCACACACGCGCATACAAACACACAAACGCAATCACACAAACACACAAACACGCAAACATGAACGCACAAGCACATAGACATGCAGAATACATGCATACATGCAAACACGCGCACAAGCATATATATATATATATAGGCATACACACACACACACACAGAGGCATACACACACATACAGGCATACACACAAACATGCACAGTACATACATACATACATACATACATACGTACAAACATGCACACATGCATACATATGTATATGCATACGTACACATACATGCATACACACATGCATACGTACACATACATACATACATACATACATACATACATAATACATATGTACATACATACATACATACATACATACATACATACATACATACATACATACATACATATGTAATGCGCACGCACACTGACGCATACGCATGCGTACAACAAGAAAAAGAATAAGAACGCAGTTCCGATAATGGACAGAGTCAACGTCTACTGAAAAGGTTGCAAGTCACAAGGAAAATTTTAGTAAAAATAAATAAATGAGTGGAAATAAATGAGTGTTAAACTAATAAGGCACTAAAAGAGAATAACTCTCTCCAGAGACAAAAAATTATTATTATTATTATTATTATTATTATTATTATTAGTAGTAGTAGTAGTAGTAGTAGTAGTAGTAGTAGTAGTAGTAGTAGCAGCAGCAGCAACAGCAGCAGCAGAAACAGCAGCAGCAGCAGCAGCAGCAGCAGAAGTAGTAGTAGTAGTAGTAGTAGTAGTAGCAACAGCAGCAGAAGCAGCAGCAGCAGCAGCAGTAGTAGTAGTAGTAGTAACGACTACAACAATATTTATATGCATTTCTTATCTCATTCGACTGGATGGCTGTGAAAGTTTTGTTGAAAACAAGACCTCAACGTCAGTGCTCTTTTCTTGGCTTGGCGTAACATTATGTCACCAAAAAAGGAATATGATTTTGATGGTCTCTTTACGGATCTAAAAATATTTGGCAAATTTCAAATTTATGAAACTGTTGCTATTATGACAACATGTTTTGTTGTTTCTTTTACGTTGCTACAAATTATCTTCCTGGGTAAGTTGTGACAGTCACTTCTTTATTTAAGCTTAATTTTTAATTTTGGTATCAAAAACAATTTGCTTAAATATTCTGTGTCGTTGAAATAGCAGACAGTCGAATTGCTCTTATTTTGCCCCATGCCATCCTTTTCTAATTATGTTCAGTGACAGTCTAACTATGACCGTAACGTTTTTATTCCAGCGTTTATAATTCTATATTCCCCAATACATATATAATACTACATTCTCCAATATGTCTTTAGTCACTGAAGATTCTATGGTGTGGTGTATACCTGAACGAGTTTTCTCTATACCAACTCCACGTCCTTAGTACTTGTAAGCAAGAACTTCCATTGATACAGAGAACATTTTATAAGACATATTTTCTAGGCAAGGTTTTTTTTTTCTGGTTGGACAAGATATTCATTAAATAATATTTGGAGCTCAATTTCTTCTTCAGGCTCTTTATCTACTGTGGTCAAACGACACCGTGTTCAACCTTGCCTTTCATCCCTCCGGGTCGATGAAATAGTATATCCATACAGTGGCCTATGGGATCTACTAACCTCTCCCCACTAAATTGATAGCTTATACATGAATCAAAAACTACAATTATAACATCAACAACAAAACTACTACTACTACTACTACTACTACTACTACTACTACTACTACTACTACTACTACTACTACTACGGTAGTTTGTTGTGGTGCTCTTATTTTCACTGTATTCAAGTGTTTTACGTAGGATGTGTGCGGTGCCTAGTAGTGCTATTTTCTGTATGTTATATATACTTGTAAATCCTGATGCTTTTGTTATGTATTTGTCTGAATGTTTTTTATCATACCTAATGCACCTACTATAATAGGAATCGTCTCTGTTTTTAGGCTCCACATTCGAGTTAGCTCTGTTTCCAGGTCTTTGTAGTTTGAAAGTTTCTCCATTTCTTTTAGAGAAACATTGTCATCTGTTGGTATTGATACGTCGATTAGAAAGAATTTTTTTCTTGGCGATCTCTGACAGCTACATCCGACCTATTGGCCTTAATTTCTATATGTGTGTATATTGACATATCCCATAGTATGATTGCTTGCTTATTTTCTGAGACCTTTTCTGGCGTGTGTCTATACCATCTTTTTCCTATTGTTATTCCATAGTGTTGGCATAGCTTCCATCGTATATAGGTCCCAACTCTGTTGCGCCTGTGAATATATTCCTTCTTGGCCAGGACTGGGTAGCCAAAGACAATATGATTTATTGTTTCTTCTCCATCACCACATATTCTGAAGTTACTTGTATTTCTTTTCATTTCGTGCTTTTGGTGATTTCTGGTGGGAAGGCTTAGGTCTTGTGCTGCAATTAAAAATCCTTCAGTCTAAGCCTTGAGATCTGAGCTTCTCAGCCGTTATTGGGATTTTGCTTTGTCTATTTCTTTTCTGTTTAACTTAACCCAATATTTGCCATGTAAGGGCTTTTCTTGCCATCGTTTTATCATGCTATGTTGTTGTACCAGTTTTAGTTTGGATTTCAGTTGTTTTACAGCTTTTGTTGTTTATCATTTTTCTTTATAGCTGTTAGGTACTATGATTTCTCTTTGTATTTGTCAGCTTCCTTAAAGACTGAAAACAGCTTCTTGTTTTGTTCGAGTTTTGTGGCTATCTGTATTAGTTTTCCTTGCTTCTGAAGTAGGTATTTTTGTAATCTTATGGTGGTTATTTTGTAATAATTTCCAGATTTGTGGTGATGCATCTTAAATCCTGTCATTATTTTTCTTGTTTTCCTGTCTATTTTGATTAGTTCATTTAGAGTCCAGTTAAGAATATTGCAGCTGTAGCATATAACAGGGACAGCTACAGTGTTTATACCTATTATATTGTTTTTCGCATTGAGCTCTATTTTCAGTATTAATCTAACTCGTCTATAGTATTCCTTTCTTATCTGCTCTTAGATTTGTGTGTTTGTATCGTATCTAGTTCATTGATTCATAAATATTTGTATGTCTGGCTTTGGTCTTATTCTCTTATTTCATTTGCTTTATCTAGTGTGATGTTCTTACTCTAAACTAGTTTTCTTCTTTTCGAGGTTGTTTTGGCAAATTTTTCTAAGTTAAGTTTCATGTTTATTTCTTGTTTCCTGCTGTTTTTCATTTGCAGCATACTGTTTTAAAAAATCCATATACAATTGATGGTTAATTGTTTTGCTGTAACAGTCTATCAACATCCAGTTCTGTTTAGCATGTTAGATAAAGGTGTCAGTGCCAAGCAGAAAAGGAGTGAAGAAAGCGCCTCTCCCGGGAGTATTCTTCTTCTTCTTTGCTTTTTATGAGTCCCTATTTTGTCTGGGGCTGTAGCAGTCTGCCATTTATTCATGGAATATTTTATATATTTTATGATTATTGCTGCTACCTTGTTCATGGCTAGTGTTTCGAGGATCCACGTGTGGGGAATACTATCAAAAGCATTTCAGTAGTCTATCCAGGCCATACCGAGGCCTTTCTTCTTTCTGTGGCTGTCTTCAGTTATGGCTTTATTGATCATTAGTTGATCTTTACAGCCGTATGAGCCCTTGCAGCATCCCTTCTACTCTTCTGGAAACAGGTTGTTTTCTTCCAGATGCTTGCTCATTCTCCGTGATATTATTGCATTAAAGGCTTTATAAATTGTAGGGAGACAGTTATCAGTCTGTAATTTTGTAGGTTTGCCGTTTCAGTGGATTTGGGAATTAAGATAGTTTTCCCTTTCGTGAGCCAGTCAGGCATTGTCTCCTAGTATTCATTAAATTTCTCAGCCAGCTTTTTGTGTTCCTGTTAGGTATTTTAACCAGAAGTTGAGGATCTTGTCGTGACCGAGTGCCTCCTGGTTGCTTAGGTTTTGCAGTGCCTGGGTAGCCTCATCAGTTGTTACAGTTGTTAAGGTGCTGTGTTTGTTGCTTTGATAGACCTTTTCTGAGGTTGTTCTTCGCCGACCATATTCCTTTCCAAAATTCTTCCATTTCTTCAGCTGTTGATGTCTATTTTATTTTTGCCAAGTTCTTGGTAGAATCTTTTGGGGTCTGAATTTAATTGTTTGTTTTGTTCAAAGAAAAGTTGGCGTTTCTGATACCGGAGGATTCTTTGTGCTTTGGCGAGGATATCTTGTTTTACCTGTTCTTTTACCTCAGGTATACTTTGTTCACTTTCTTCTTGTTGCTTAGTAGCGTTGATAGTCTACTAGTTTCATTAAGAATTGACAGATCTTTTCTCTTGTTTTCTATTTTTTTCTGGATATTATTTATCTACAGGGTTTGTTTGGGTGGTGGTACTCCTGTTTAGATGGGTTTGAGGAAGTATCCAGCTTCTTTTGTGGCCTCAGTGACTGCTTCATAAATTATGTCATTTAGCTCGGTGATATTGACATTTGTTTCTGTGGCAATTAGTTCTGTGACGGTCAGGTTCATGCAATTTATTATTGATGTTTTAAGGACCCTAAGAGAGCGTTCAGTATAACGCAAGAAAGGTAAGGAAAAACTTGAAGCCCAAAACATGCAAGAGAGAAGGGAAAAAACAGTAGAAGGACTATGCAAATATAAGGGTGTCCTGGTAAGGTATGAGAAGAGTGAGGATGTGGAAAGAGAAACTGCAGAATGGAAGGGACAGGTAAGAGTGAAGCCGACTGGAAGCAGTTTTGAAGCAAATGAAGGATGTATTTTGATACCCGTAGAAAAGTATGAGAGATTCATAGAGGAAATTAGTGTAGAGAAGGACCCTAAGTCTCGATGCAACCAGTTATTCGGCCTGTTCCAGAGAACATTCGGACCGAAGACACTGGATAACTTCCAAAAGTCTTTGGCCTGGCAGTGTTACAGAGGAGCCTTACCTGTTCGAGATAAACTCACCAGACTTGGCCACCCTGGACCGTAGGCCTGCCCAAAATGCGAGCGGGACGTGGAAACCGTCCTGCACGCTATTGTGCAGTGTCCAGGTATTTCAGAAGTGTGGGTTTATGCAGAACATCTTTTGTCAGATGGAAGAAGAGTACAGCTATCAGCTGAGTCTATTCTATAAATCAACCCACCTGATTTCATCACGGATGAAGCTAAGAATTGCTTTCTCATAGCAATTGCGAAAGAGGTGATATGGAAGTCGTGTATGAAAGGTTTTGTGACAGACAGCTTTGTACTCGGCCTCGCTTTGGTGAATGTATTTACATTTCACCTGAAAAGAAAGGTGGGGCTGGAAAGAAGGTGTCTATTAGAGAGTGTGCTAAAAAAAAGATGGATGTAGCTCGTATGTTGGGAGTGAAAGGCCCTGCGTGAACACGACATAGGAAAAATAAAAGGTGTCGTTCAAAAAGACAGGGCTCATGGGGTCGAATCATACCTGTTCTTTTTAACCTCATTTGTCTTTGTTGTCTGTTATTGTCCTTTGTGTCCCATTCGTTGTTTCATGTTTGTTATTCAAATTTTTAATTTCATTTTGTTGTATATAACCCCCGGATCATATATTGTGCTGTCCCCTCTTTGTGCGCCCGAAATGGGTAGTAATAAAATCATTCTTTTCGCGAACGCAGCAAGCATGCCAAGACTGACACGAGGGAGCAAGCCGTCGAATGTCACCTTGATGGTCAACGTCCATGAGTCATTGCTAGTGACTTGAATTGCAGTATTCGGACAATTGAGCGTCTGAGGAAACGATACAATGCCACAAACAGCACGGATGATCGTCCACACAGTGGACGACCGAAAGTTGCAACGACACGTCAAGACGACACCTACACCAACAGCACTTGCAGGACCGATTCCAGAGGGCAAAGGAATCAGTTAGACAGACCATAAGGACAATGCCGTCTTCTAGATCACTTCGAGCCTGAGAGCAGCTCCAATATTCTTAATATGTTTTTCTAAGCTCTTGAAAACTGCTCCTAATTCTCCAGTTACCACCGGTATCACCATTATTTTCCTCATACCCCATAAATTTCCTATCCTGTCCCGCAGTGGCTGGTATTTCTCACTCTTTTCTGTTTCGTTATATTTCACCCTCGATTCGCAACATCTATTATCTTTGCTTCTTTTTCATCTTTATGGATGATCACGATATATGGCCGTCTCGCCTCTATGACTTGGTCGCATTGTATGTTAAAATCCCAGAGTATTTTGTAATGTTCATTTTCCATTACTTCTTCTGGCTTGTGTTCGGCTCTCTCGAGGTTTGGCTTACCTCACAACAGCCAGTGGACATATCTGACCACACTGCTGTGTCTGCTTTTGTATTCGCGTTGTGCGAGCTTACAGCACTAACAATATGGCTTATACTTTCTCCCTTCTCAGAGTACATTCTACATAGTTTGTACTGAGAGCTTGTTCATGAGCACTGCACATTAATGCCACAGTGGTCCCTTTTAAGTCTCCTTTCTGCAGCCATTGCCAAGTTCTATTCCAATCAATCTCATCTTTATTCTTCAAGAACTGACTGTGCATTTTCTTGTCCTGCCAAATTTTCTTCATCTGTTCTCTTTGGTCTTTCTTAAATCGTGTTGGATCTACAGCTTCGTTCACTTTTAAGGTTCCCTGCATTTTCAGTACTACAATCATTTCTTCTTTACTCCCCTTAACATACCAAACCAGGCTAGTCTCCCTCTTCCCTTACACAACCTTCACAACACACCAATCCCCGGTCTCCTTCTTTCCTCTTTACATTCAATCTTGATACATCACTCTTGGGGTGTAGTTCCTTGTTCATTGTCATTAATTTACGTGTTCTCCGGTCTATCTCTTGTAAGTCATTCTTCTTCCAGGATGTTATTCCTGCCCCACATCTCATCAAAAAAACCACCCACGTGTCAATTGCTCTAATCTTATAGAGGCCATTTAGCTTCAAATTGGGGCACAATCCGAGTTCTCCTCAAATACTCTTTTCTGGACATTTCTTTCATCTTGTGTTCATTCCTCTTATCTCTTTCAAAGATACCCAGGTACTTATATCCTTTCTCTCCGACTTCCTTCATAGTTTCACCATTTTTAGCTTGATCCCATGGTTTTTACTGATTTTCCCCCTTTTGAGAAGAGACAGACTGTTCCCTTGAAAGATCCCTCTTTTGATATTCACCTATCCCAGCTTATCTCCTCATGCTGTGAGTTCAATTCGCCACGTTGGCCGTTGAGTTTTGTATTAACTTCAGGAAATTGTGGGAGACCTTAAGCAGCTTAAGGCATTCAATAATTCACAAGTGAAGGCCCATGTCATATGCTTTCCTGTAATCCAGCCATATCATCGCCAAATTTTTGCGTCTCTTCTTGCAGTCAGTCAAGATAATCATTTTGAGAGCGGTTGGGTTCATTTTTAGTCAGGTTCAATTACTGTTGTTGTTGTTGTTGTTGCTGTTATTATTATTATTATTATCATTATTATTATTATTATTATTATTATTATTATTATTATTATCATTATTATTATTATTATTATTATTATTATTATTATTATTATTATTATTATTATTATTATTATTATTATTATTATTTTATGTTTGACTTTTGTTTTGCATTTGTACAAGTTGGATCCAAGTCTCACCCAGAGACCTCAAGAGACAACAAGTTAGAAGTTCATGTAGGTGTTATGCCTAGGGTACCATATATTTGGATTTGTACAGTTTTGTTCAAGTGAATGTTTAAGAAACCATAAGAAAATTATGTGTTTGCTTTAAAATTTGAGATCACATAGACAGTATTTTACGTAGGATATGGGCAGTTCCCATGAGCACTATCTTTTGAACTTCAGCCATTTTGGGGTTTCCTGGAATCTGATCTAGGTAGTAATCAGCCCGTTTCGCTGTCATTCCCAGGGCACCTATGACAATAGGTATTGTTTTCGTCTTCAGATTCCACATTTTGCTAATTTCTATTTCAAGATCTTTATATTTGCTCAGTTTTTGGTAGGTCTTGACAGATACGTTTATATCGATTGGGACAGTCATATCAATGAGGAGGCATGATTTTTGTCTGAAGTCTTTCAGTATGATGTCTGGCCTATTTGCGTCTATCTTTCTGTCAGTTTGAATGGTGAAGTTCCAGAGGAGTGCAATGTGATCATTTTCAAGTACTGGGGGTGGTTTGTGTTCCCACCAGTTTTTATCATGGGGCAAGTCCAGGTTTTTGCATATTACCCAGTGAATATATTGTGCAGCTCTATCATGCTTGTTGAGATACTCTGTAGGCGCAAGCAGACTGCACATGGAGACAGCATGATCGATGGTCTCATTTTGTTGTTGGCATATACGACATAATGGGGAGCTGCCGTTCTTTAATATGTTGGCCTGGTAGTTCTTTGTAGGTAGGCATTGATCTTGGGCTGCTATGATAAACCCCTCTGTTTCTGATTTCAAGCCAGAGGCCATTAACCATTGGTGGGTAAGGGCTTTGTCAATATCTGCATTATTCGCTCTCTTTGGGTATTTGCCATTGAGAGGTTTTCCATGCCATTTTTCAGTCATAATAGCTAAGGCAGCAATTTTAGCACGGGTTTTCAAGCGCTTAGCTTTTTCTGCAGGTGTTTCTAGTTCGTCTAATTCTTGTATTTGTTGCAATTGGAATTCACTTAGATATTCCTTTGCCTGTTTTGTTACTGAGTAAGATGCTTTCTTGCTTTCATATTTTAAGACAAGTTTTAGCATCCAATCCTCAGAGTTTTTCAGATAGGTGTCTAGGCCAATTGTGGCTACCTTCATTGATAATGCCAGCTGTAGAAGTCCTCGGCCTCCTTCTTTTCTTGGCAGATAAAGACGTTCTATATCTGCCTTAGGGTGGTGCATTCTATGCATTGTCAACAGTTTTCGTATTTTTCTGTCAACATTACATATTTCAGTAATTGACCAGTTAACGATGTTGAAACTGTAAGTCACGACTAGTATGGCTAGAGCATTGATCGCTTCGATCCTGTTTCTCGCGTTCAGCTCTGTCTTCAGTATTGCTCTCACCCTGCGATAACATTCTCTTCTGATCCGTTCCCTCATCACTGAGTGCTTGATATTGTCCCCTTCAATTACCCCTAGGTATTTGTAGCTCTCCGCTGGTTCTAACTCTTTTATGACATTTTGCTGGTCAAGGTTCACATTAGATGTATTTATCATTTTTCCTTTGATAAAGGTAGCTTTTGCACATTTATCAAGGTCAAATTGCATCCTGATGTCATCACTGAATTGTTTAACAATCGCTAGTAGGCCTTTGAGTTGTTGGTCATTTTTTGCAAAGAGCTTTAAATCATCCATGTAAATGAGATGATTTATATTTTTATCAAATATTTTATAACCATACTGTGCATCATTGAGCAATTTTGAGAGCGGTATTAGGGCTAGACAGAAGAGAAGTGATGATAGTGAGTCACCCTGGAAAATGCCACATGAAATTCTTACATCTCCAGCATTTAGAGATTCATTGTCATTGTTCAACATCAGTGTGGTTCTCCATGATCTCATACTTACAGATAAAAAGTTTCGCAGAGTAGGAGCTATTTTATACATTTCCAGACATTTCCTAATCCAGCTACGTGGTAGGCTATCAAAGGCCTTTTTATAGTCTATCCAGGCTATTGACAAGTTTTTGTGTCGCTTGTGACAATCTTCTAAGATCATCTTATTGATAAGTAGCTGATCTTTACAACCATAAGATCCACGTTTACATCCCTTTTGCTCATTAGGGAATATGCTACTTTGTATTAAAAAACTATAGGTGTACGCGGTTAGGACAGATGTTAGCGTCTTATACATTGTTGTTAAGCAGGTTATGGGGCGATAATTTTTTGGTTCGTTTGTTTCTTCATTTTTTGGAAGCAGGAATGTTAAACCATTAACTAGCCAAGAGGGCATCAAACTAGGATTTTGCAAAACATCGTTGTAAAGTGTTGTTAGCAGTTCATGGCTTTCTGGGAAGGCATTCAACCAGCAGTTAGGAATTTTATCCTTTCCTGGAGACTTCCATTTGCTTGACCTCCTGAGAGCAGATCTTATATCTTCTACCTTGACCCCCTCCCACTTTTGCTCCTCTAAAGAGTCTAGGTCTGTAGATATTCTATCAATCTAAGGGGCCTTTTCATTGTGTGTTTTATCTTCTGCCCAGATTTTATTCCAAAATTCTTGCACTTCTTCTTTTGATGGGACAGACTTTATTGTTACTGGTGTTTTCCCTATCTTCCTGTAGAAATTTTTGGGGTTATTTTTGAACATGTTATTATCTCGGAAGAATCTAACACGCTTTTCATACCTTGCTATGCGGGCAGCTTTAGCACATACCTTTTGCTTGATGGTTTCTATGGTGGCATCAATGTCAACTATGGTTTTCATATTATATTTTTTCTTTAGTTTATGGGTCTTTGTAGGTTTGATACTCTTGTCAAATTTAAGGTTTTTCAAACATTCTATGTCAGATCTAAGTATCTTAATTTGGTGTTGAATGCGCTCTTGCCAAGAAGGCTTTTTGTGGGAGTGTTGTCTTTTTCTAATCTTTTCACCACATAGAATCGTTGAGATTCTTGCGGATGCATAGTACAGGTGGTTGAGATCTGTAATATCAACATCATTAGCTGAAATTATATCCTTAAGTGCAAGGCGGATTTTACCAATTATTTTCAGGTTTTGGTTAGAATTGCGAATTTTGGGGAGAGTGTCGCGTTCATTCATACTAGTTTCTTTAATTTTCAGCCATTCAATCATGATTTGATTTTTTAGATCATGTAGTTCTGTTGCATCAATTTCTGTATGACTTCCTTCATCTATTTGATTTTCACCTGCCTTAGTGTTTATGGTTGGTTCAGAGAGTATTTCACTTTGCCTATCAGTTACCTTAACTCTTTCAATCATTACTGTATTTTCATCAGCCTTGGGTTGGTCTATAATTATTTCCTCTGTAGTATTTTCTTTAGCTGCAGTTTCATTCTTTTTATCCTTTACTGCTTGCTTAATTTGGTCAATCTCTACTTCAGTTAGTAATTTTTTTTTCATAATGTTTCTTCTGACGTTGGCAAGTTTGTTACTGTCTACGTAGGGTCTTACTTCAAGGTGTTTCTGTCTCCAGTTTAAGTAGGTTTGCACAGTATTAGATTTATCTGTAGGGAAATATATGGCATGGTAGAAGGCTGTAAGAACTTCTTTATTATCTTCCCTAGACCATTTTTCATTCTTTTTCTTTTGGTTATTTGATGACGAGCATGGATGGCCATCTGTTAGAATATTCCGGTTGTGGGGTACTTCCAGCTCCTGTGTGTCGGGAAGATTTGAACCAGTAGCAGATTTCTCGTCTCGGATCTGGTTCATTATCCGAGTAAGTGGTCCTTTAGAACCCGGTCTATGACCATTCCGGTTTATATTTTGTTTTATTAACAGTGAGGCATAACAAGCTTCGACGTTGACGCTAGGGGACGGATCTGTCTGTTTAGGGTACATTTTTGAGACAACACCGTCTCCGAGCTCTCGTGACGTAGCTTCTTAAGGCTAGCAGATCTATTTCGAGTAAGTGGCCCTTTGTGATTCGGTCGATGACCAATCTGGTTTGTGATCTGCCTTGTTATCATTGAGGCATGACGAGCTTTGGCGTTGACATTAGGGGACGGATTTGTCTGTTTAGGGTCAGTTTTTTGAGACAACACCGTCACCGAGTTCTCAGCATGTAAACCTTGCTCGTAGCGTAGTTTTTTAAGGCTAGCAGATCGGTATTCATCTGTATTTTTTTTTGTTGATAGATTTATCTCCGGGCATAGTGTATTTTTGTGTGTGTTTGTGTGTATGTGTGGCGTTTTAAACTTATGAATGGTTCACTGTCTGTGTTTGTTCACAAAATGAAAATAAATAAAGAAGAAAAAAAAAGTTTTGGTTTTGCTTCGTTTGTGATATGTGTTTTCGTATGCGTGAGTGTGTCCTGTGATTTTCACGTAGTTGTGTAAACATTAAGATGCATGTGTAGTTCTATGGGTATCAAAACGTATATATCATTGTGTACACGTTCGAGTGTATGCGTAATTATTCAATATATGTACTTACTATTTTGTTCCATTTCTTTTTTATATAGTTTGTAAACTTTCCGGTGTTGGTTTTGCGTGTGTGATCGCACGTGTTTCATTGAGACATCGTGCATAGGAGGACCTGTGCTTTGTATTGCAGTGAAATTTCATTTTTTAAGAATAAAAAATATTTTTTAAAAAAATTATCTTCGTTAAAAGACCGCTTCCTTCAAATCTTCCACCGGTTCTGTTGCCTAAGTCCATCGATGTTATTGGATTAGATATGTTTTTGTATAGGGAGCCCGGTGTAGCACATCCATGTTGTTATTCAGCCCGGTGCTGAATTATTATTATTATTATTATTATTATTATTATTATTATTATTATTATTATTATTATTATTATTATTATTATTATTATTATTATTATTATTACTATTATTATTATTATTGTTCAGTAGTTTTATTTTTATAATGTGCTTTCACTTCACGACCGAGCGCAGCTCTGTGCGCCTTGGGTATGTGCTGTGGTTTGCTGTGATGCTCTTATGGTTACTGTATTGAAAGTGTTTTGCGTAGGATGTGTGCAGTGCCCAGTAGTGCAATTTTCTGTATGTTATATATATTTGTAAGTACTGGTGTTTTTGTTATGTATTTGTCTGAATATTTTTTTTATTATACCTAAGGCACCTACTATGATAGGAATTGTTTCTGTTTTTAGATTCCACATTCGAGTTACTTCTATTTCCAGGTCTTTGTATTTTGAAAGTTTTTCCATTTCTTTTAGAAAAACGTTGTCATCTGCTGGTATTGATACATCAATTAGAAAGCATTTTTTTCTTCATGATCTGTGACAACTATATCTGGTCTATTTGCCTTAATTTCTCTATCTGTGTGTATTGGCATATCCCAGAGTATGGTTGCTTTCTCGTTTTCTGTGACCTTTTCTGGCGTGTGTTTATACCATCTTTTTTCTGTTGTTATTCCATAGTGTTGGCATAGCTTCCAGTGTATATATGTCCCACCTCTGTCGTGTCTGTGAATATATTCCTTCTTAGCCAGGACTGGGCAGCCAGAGATAATATGATTTATTGTTTCCTGTCCATCTCCACATATTCTACAGTTACTTGTTATGTTTCTTTTCATTATTTGTTTTTGGTAATTTCTGGTGGGGAGGCTTTGGTCTTGTGCAGCAATTAAAAATCCTTCAGTCTCTGCTTTGAGTCCTGAGCTTCTCAACCATTGCTGGGATTTTTCTCTGTTTATTTCTCTTGCATTTAGTTTAGCCCAGTATTTACCATGTAGGGGCTTTTCTAGCCATCGTTTTATCATGGTCCGTTGCTGTTCTAGTTTTAGTTTGGATTTCATTTGTTTTATAGCTTTTGTTGTTTCTTCTTCTTCTTCTTCTTCTTCTTCTTCTTCTTCTTCTTCTTCTTCTTCTTCTTCTTCTTCTTCTTCTTATTCTTCTTCTTCTTCTTCTTCTTCTTCTTCTTCTTCTTCTTCTTCTTCTTCTTCGTATTTGTTAGGTAGTATGATTTCTTGTTTGTATTTGTCAGCTTCCTTAAATACTGAAAACAGTTTTTTGTTTTGCTCGTGTTTTGTGGCTATTTGTATTAGTTTTCCTTGCTTCTGGAGTAGGTATTTTTGCAGTCCTATGGTGGTTATTTTATAATAGTTTTCCAGCTGCATAAGACCTCTGCCACCTTCTGTGCGTTGTATATATAGCCTTTCTATGTCAGATCATTATTTTTCTTGTTTTCCTGTCTATTTTAGATAGTTCGTTTAATGTCCAGTTAAGGATGTTGTAGCTGTAGCTTATAACTGGGACGGCTAAAGTGTTGATACCCATTATCTTGTTTTTAGCATTGAGCTCTGGTTTTAGTATTGATCTAACTCGTCTATAGTACTCTTTCTTTATTTTTCTTTCATTTGTGTGTGTTGTATCCTATCTAGTTCATTGACTCCTAAATATTTGTATGGCTGGCTTTCGTCTAGTTCTCTTATTTCATTGGCTTTATCTAGTGTTATATTGCTACTTTTAAATAATTTTCCTCATTTCAGGGTTGCTTTGGCACATTTTTCTAATCCGAATTTCATATCTATTTCTTTGATAAAGCCATGTACTGTCTGTAGTAGTGTTTCTAGCTCTTTGTCATTTTTAGCGTATAATTTTAGGTCATCCATAAATAAAAGGTGGCTGACTGTTTTCCCGTAGCATTTGTAACCGCATCCAGTTCTATTTAGCAATTCAGTTAAAGGTGTGAGTGCCAGGCAGAACAGGAGGGGAGAGAGCGTGTCTCCCTGGAATATTCCTCTTCTAATGGGGATGGCTTTCGTTTTCACAAGTCCCTCTTTTGTTTGGAGCTGTAGCACTGTCTGACATTTGTTCATTGAGTGTTTTATGTATTTTATAATAATTGGTGCCACCTTGTTTATGGCTAGTGTTTCGAGAATCCACGTGTGGGGAACACTGTCGAAAGCCTTTTGGTAGTCCACCCAGGCCATACTGAGGCCTTTCTTCTTTCTGCGGCTGTCTTCAGTTATGGCTTTATTGATCAATAATTGATCTTTACAGCCGTATGAGCCCTTGCAGCATCCCTTCTGCTCTTTTGGAAACAGGTTGTTATTTTCCAGGTGCTTACTCAATCTCTGTGATATTATTGCAGTAAAGGCTTTGTAGATCGTAGGGAGACAGGTTATAGGTCTATAGTTCTGTGGTTTCTCCGTTTCCGTGGATTTGGGAATTAAGATGGTTTTCCCTTTCGTGAGCCATTCAGGCATTGTCTCTGGCTCTGCTAGTATGTTGTTAAAGTTTTCTGCCAGCTTTTTATGCATTCCTGTCAGATGTTTTAACCAGAAGTTGGGGATCTTGTTGTGCCCAGGTTCCTTCCAGTTGCTTAGTCTTTGCAGTGTCTGGGGGACCTCTTCAATTGTTATAGGGGTCCAGAGTTGCTCAGGTGCTAAGTTCGTTGTTTTCTGGGGTTGTTGCTTCACCGACCATATTTGTTTCCAGAATTCTTCCAGTTCTTCTGCTGTTGGTGCTGCAGTAATGTCTATTTTATTTTTACCCAGTTCTTGATAGAGTTTTTGGGGGTTGGATTTGAACTGTTTGTTTTGTTCATAGAAACGTTGGCGTTTCTCATACCGGCGGATCCTTTGTGCTTTGGCAAGGATATCTTGCTTTAGTTTTTCTTTTGCCTCAGGTAAGTCTTTTTCTGTAATGCTGTATTTGTACAGTATTTTTGTTTTCTTCTTGTTACTTAGTAGTGTTGATTGTTTACTAATTTCGTTGAGAATCGATAAATCTTTTCTCTTTTTTTTTAATTTTGTTCTGGATGTTATTTATCCACAAGGTCCGTTTGGGTGGTAGAACTCCTGTTCGGATGGGTTTGAGTGAGCATCCTGCTTCTTTTGTGGCTGCAGTGGCTGCCGCATATATTATGTCCTTTAGCTCAGTGATATTGCCAGTTGTTTCTGTGGTTGTTAGTTCCGTGACGGCCAGGTTTATGCTATTTATTATTGATGTTGTTTTATTGTCTATTTTGATTTTTGGGAGATATAATCTGTGGTTTTCAGTTCTTTGGTTATTCTCATTTTCGTAATTATTAGGTAATTATTAGGTTTCCCTTCGTTATTCCCAGGCTTTAGATTTGTTTTGCCTTCCTTTTCATTCATATGTTTGTCTGTGGTGTTCTGGATTGGTGCTTTTTGTACACTATTATACATCTCTACGGTCTGGGTTTGTTGTTTTTTATTTACTTCGTTTTTACGGGAAATGTTACGTTTGTCTTCGTGTTTTACTATCTCAGTGTTTATATTATTATTTGGCATTGCTGTGTGACTACTATCTAGATTTTCCTGATGTATTTTTCCTTTCAATTGTTCTATTTCTATTTCTGATATATTTTTTTTTTTTTGCTTTTAGAATATATCTTCTTATGTTATCTAGTTTGTTAGTGTTCATTGTTTTATCGAGGTCTTTATTTACATTATTTTTCTTCCATATTTTATATGTATGTGTTGTTGCGTTTTCGTTTTTTGGGTAGAGCACTGCTGTGAAATAAGCGTGTAGGATCGAAATGTATTCCTCACGTGTCCATTTATGCCGTTTTGGTTTTGTTTGCGGGACATGAGGAACAACGTCCGGCCCTTTATTTTGACGGTCATCGTTTTCGTAGGGTACCGGTTCGTTCATATCTGTTGTCAGATTGTTTTGCACGTTCAGATCTTCGTACTTTTTGCGTAACAAGCTTACAGTACGCACTTCTCGGTTGTTATTCTTGGGTGGAATAATACCAGTGTTATTTAATCTGTTTGTAATTTTTTTGTACATGGTGTTTGGGTTTGGAGATGGTCTGATTTTGATGTAACACGTGTGTTTACGATCGCTGTGCGGGTAGTGGAGGTATCAAGTTAAAATACATCATTATATTGGAAAAATAGAAATAAATTTCAATGAGTATTACTTACTCAGATATAGTCCAACCCTTTGTCAGCTATTTTTTGGCTCCATGCGATGTCATTATTTCCGATGTTTTTGGATAAATTTCGGAGCAGTGATTTATCGTTCTCACATGTTAAACATCCCCGGTGTAGTCTCTTCTTCTTCTTCTTCTTCTTCTTCTTCTTCTTCTTATTATTATTATTATTATTATTATTATTATTATTATTATTATTATTATTATTATTATTATTATTATTATTATTATTATTATTATTATTATCAAGGCTGCGAGCTGGCGGAATTATTAACATGCCGGGCGAAATACGTAGCGCTATTTCGTCTGTCTTTTCATTCTGAGTTTAAATCCCACTGATGTCGACTTTGCCTATCATCCTTTCGGGTTCGATAAATTAAGTACCAGTGAAACACTGGGGACGATGTAATCGACTAGTGCCTTCCCCAAAAATTTCAGGCCTTGTGCCTTTAGTAGAAAGGATTATTAAGTAAGGTGGCGAGCTGGCACAATCGTTAGCACGCCGGACGAAATGCTTAGCGGTATTTCGTCTGCCGCTACGTCCTGAGTTCAAATTCTGTCAAGGTCGACTTTTTCTTCAGCCTTTCAGGGTCGATAAATTAAGTACTAGTTGAACACTAGGGTTGATGTAATCGACTCATCTCATCCCGCAAAATGGCTACCTTTGTGGCAAAATTTGAAACAAATATTATTATTAAGGTGGCTAGTTGGCAAACCCGTTAACACACCTGTCGAAATGTTTAATGGTGTTTCCTGTCTTCTAGTTCTGAGTTCAAATTCCACCGCGGTTGACTTTGCCTTTCATCTTTTCGGGGTCGTTAACATAAGTGTCTGTTGACTACTAGCGTCGATGTAATCGACAATCTCACCCCACTACCCCAACCACCAAAATTCAGGCCTTGCGCTCTTAGCAGCAAGGCCTGAATTTTGTTATTAGACGAACTGGAAGAATTGTTAGCACGTCGATCAAAATGCATAGTGACATTCCTTCCGGCTCTTTATGTTCTGAGTTCAAATGCTGCCGAAGTCGACTTTGCTTTCATCTTTTTGAGGTCGATAAAATGAAAAACAAATATTTTATGTAATGGACTTCCAATTCTCTAAAGCTTACTGTCCTTGTGCCAAAATTAGAATCCTGCTATTATCATAATTCATTTGCATAATTTGCTATCTTATCTGGATCGAAGTTGAGAGGCTTTTTGAAACAGAACCACGACGTGAATGCACATATCTTGACACCGTATATGTAAATTGTGTGTGTATTAGTAAATAAAGACACGTGGCATAGTGGTTAGGATGTCACACTCACACTTACAAGATCATATTTTCAATTTCCAGACAGACAGTGACTTGTGTTCGTGAGCAAAACATTTCATTTCACGTTGTTCCAGTTCACTCAGCCATACAGCTGTAAATAGGCAACCTTGTGACGGACTGGTGCTCGATCCAGGCGAAATGTTGGCCAGCCTGCTGAGTTAAAATAGTGGTATCATTTGAAAATTGAAACACAACGAATCGCAATGTGACCAGCGCTGTATAGCAATATCCGAAACTTTGGTTGATACCGTAGCGAAAAAACTTTGATAAAAATATTTTAGATCAAAGATGTCACAGAAAGAGGAATATGATCTTGATGGTCTCTGTATTGATTTGAAACAATTTGGTAAATTTCAAATTCTTCAAACATTAACAATAATGATGTCTGCGCTGTTGGAATGTTTTTCATTGCTACAAATCGTTTTCCTGGGTAAGTAGTGATTTATAAGCCTTGTTTATTTAAATTTAGCTTTTAATTTTGATGTCAGAAATATTTTGTCCAAGAAGGATGGCAGTTTGTGGTTGAGGCAGCTGATAGCAGAGTTGTTCTTGTTTTGTCACGATTCAGCCTTTTCCAAGTATGCTCAATGATGTTCCATCCATGGACTTCCTTTTGTGTTTTTATAATAATATATTTAATATTGGGTTTTGCAACCTGTTGCTTCTTATTCTTGTGTGGTCTTTGTAACCGATAGAATGATCTCTCTTAAATCAATGTCGAATTTACACTTCGTTCTTTAGAAATCAGTTAAATAATCATAGGTAAAGTACTATCCAGATATTTGTAGCTTTCCCCGGAGAAATATTGATTTTTTCTTTGTATCATTTTGCTAACTAGTAGTTGCTCAAAACATTCTCATACTTACTTTCTTCTCGCCCCTACCGCTATGCTCTAGGGTTACAATATTGTTAGTGGTACTATGGCCTCGTAGAAACAAGTTGAAGCCGTCGGTATTTTAAGAGACTATTGGGCGGTGATTTTTAGATACGGTTGTTTGGTTATTTTGCGGGATGAGAAGGGTGGTGGCACTTGGAAACCATTTGGATACGTTTAACGTGCCCTTGATACTCTTCTCCAAACGTCGTATTGAATCTCGCCGATAGAAGTTGAGATTTTTTAAAACCAATATCCTGAAATAAGTCCTGGGCCTGAGAATGTCCTATTTAGTATCTTTTACGCAATTGTTTCTAACACTGCACTGTCGATTTCGAAGAGTTTTTGTTTAACGTTTTCAATATCCCTGTTCTAATTCATCTATCCATTCAATTTTTCCGTTGAATTCATCATTCCTTTCTCAAACTGACTCCAGTAACTTCCCATTTGTTCTGCTACGAGGCCATAGTACCACTAATATGACCTTGCAGGTGGGGCCCAGTTAGAATTTTCTTCAGGTCGAGTAGCCCATCCCGCTCAAAAGGTCCCTGAATAAGGTTTGTTTAAGGATGTTGAGTGAAACACCCATGTTTCCAAAGGTGAATTATTCAACCCCAAAGAATTCCTCTCAACACATGGCTATGATGCTCCCCCACTACTTCTGCTCATGATCAGAGATGCACATATAATCAGCCACCAAGGGACATGCTCAACTGGTTAAGGTCAAACAACTGACAAGCAAATCTGTGGTATTAAGCAGAATATTTGCTGTAGCCCATCTTTTTATACCAAGACAAAACAACGTACATGATAACACTTACAATCAGCTAAGATCAGAAGCCACAAGAGCCACTGCCTGGTACTTATTATTATTATCATCATCATTATTATTATTATTATTATTATTATTATTATTATTATTATTATTATTATTATTATTATCCTCATCATCATCGTCATCATCATCATCATCATCATCATCATCATCATCATCATCATCATCATCACTGATATTATTGTTTTTATGCGTAGTAGCAGCAGTGTTTACAGTCACAGCAACAGTAGCAGGGATAGGTGTAGTGGTAAGTGTGGTAGTTGGGCCTCAGATTCCTGTGCTATCATAATAGTAGTAGTTGCTGCCTTATTGTAGTGTTAGTAGTATTTAGTATTAGCAGCTGCAGCATATTATTATTATTATTATTATTATTATTATTATTATTATTATTATTATTATTATTATTATTATTATTATTATTATTATTATTATTATTATCACCATCACTACCACGATCAGTGCTGGAGGAAATAGTTGGGTAGCAGTTTGGTGAATAGATCATAATCTGCAGGTCTATAAATAACTTCGGCAAACATAGAGACAAAAGAATCTTCGCACCCTTTGGGTCAACAGAGGTCAAATGTGTTTACTACTACCAGTGGCCACTGAGAGCGCTGCCTTGAAAAGAAGCAATTCAACCTGTTCTATTTGTAATTACTGGTAGAAAAACAACAATAATAATACACACACACAGATATATATATATATATATATATATATATATATATATATATATATATGTGTATATATATATATATATATATATATATATATATATATATATATATATATATATATATATATATATATATATATATATATGTGTGTGTGTGTGTGTGTGTGTGTGTGTGTACACACACACACACACATATATACTGATATTCACATCGTTAAATTTTTGAATTTCTGAATTCAATTGTGCTGTTGCAATAAAAGGTGTGTTTACGTATTTGGGTAATATATTAAAGTTTTAAAGCTTTCTTCAGATGTTCGTTTGTCTGTCCAGTTGGAGAATACAGCAGAACTTATGCAATGAAAAGGATGTTTACATTTTTGAATACTCAGGGGGAGTCAAACAGAAAAGAAAACAAGTTGTAGATAGTAAAGTTTTAAGATTTGCTAAATATGGTCTTTTGTATGACCACACAGTAAGAAATGGTAGTGTTTTTAAAATAAACATGAGGATGTTGTTTACATTTTCGAATACTCCGGGAGAAAGGAAAGGATAAATATACACACAGTAGTTGGAGATATTAAAGGTTTTTTTCTTTTTTTGAAGCTGATCGTGTGTGTGTTCGAAAGGTGTAGGTATGTAAGTTTCCTAACTTATTTTATTTTGAGGGAGATTTAAAATATTCACAGGAAATTGTAGGTATTCCAGTCTTTGGAAATAGTAGGAGGAAGAGATGTTCACCTTGTTAGATTTTTGAATTTCTTTTTTCTTTTTCTTTTTTTTTTCTTTTTCTTTTCTTGTTAAAAGTTTTGCTGCGGTTTACAGGTTTTGTAGTTGTGCAGTATGAATATATTGGCAGGTGCTTACTTCCTTAATGTTTTGTCGTGCATTTAATTGTGTTGTTACAATAAAAGGCATGTTTACATATTCTGTTAGTCAGCAATGTCCCCACTGATCTTTGTACTATGCTTGATACCACTAACACTGATTCTGAGGAAAGCAAAAGCTGGGTATGTATTCAAATGCCGCCAACAAAAAGTCAACCATTTGTTATTCATGGGAGACATCAAACTTTATGGTAAAGATGAAGCCCAAGTCAGTTCCCTCGTTGATACGATGTATACCTTCAGTGCTGATATCAAAATGGAGTTCGGACTCAGAGAGTGTGGTGTTTTAGTCTTGAAGAGAGGCAAAATCAAATATATGGAAGGTCTGATGATACCGTCGGGGGAGGTTATGATGTAGGTAGAAGAGACGGGCTATAAGTACTTGGGGATTTTGGAAATGGATAAATTGATGGAGAAAGAAATGACAGAAAAATTCAAGGTGGAGTACTAGCGCAGATTGAGACTGATCCTTAAGTCGAAATTAAATGCACGGAATAAGATCGAAGCTATCAACATCTGGGCGGTTTCACTCCTTAGACATGGAGCAGGGGTAATCGCATGGACAGTAGACGAACTAAACAGCTTAGACAGAGAGAAAGGAAGTTACTGACTAGACTATATGTACCAAGAAAAAGAGTTGGAAGAGGACTTATTGGATGCGAACACAGCATTAGAGCAGAAGAAAACAATTTAGCATGGTATGTAAAATGCCACAGAACCGCTATTATTAGAAGTGAGAAGGTCAGGCTTGCGTAGGATGAAAGATTACAAAGATAAAGCACTATACAAGAAATTGAAAACGATGGAAACTGAAAATAGATGGGTAAAGAAAAGAAAGCATGGTCAATTTCATAGGGATGTTGAAGATAAGACAGACAGAGCAAAAAGATGGCTGTGGATGACTAAAACTGATTTAAAACCAGAAACAGAGGTAGCAGAGCAGGCATTCCTCTTACTCCCTTTTGTTGTTGTGAGCAGAGGACTTTCAAGTGTAAGTCAGACCCAGGATGGGGCATCTCCGTTTCCTGCCTCCCACCACGACCTGGAGTTGTATTCTATTCGGCAGCTCACTGAGGTCGGAGATCTCGTCCAGAGGTATCGGTTTAACTTGGATCAAAATCTACATCTCAATCGCGGACCAGTTCTTTTACAACTTTTCATGTCCAGGAGCGTATCCGGGCCTTTACCACTACACACGCGACCAACTACTAAATGACATGTTCTAGTGGTACGTCTGTAATTCAGTCTTCATCACTCGCCAACTAAGGTGTGTAGGAAGGAGTAGATCTACGTGTTTGCACTGGACCATTGACCAGTGCCTCTACGAGGAACCTAACTTCCGTAGAATCATATTGTTTTTCTCGTGTGAGGAACTCTATATCAGTCCATACACCCTTCAGGTATTTCTCTACTTGGATGTGTAATGTATTGAAAACCTTTGTGGTCTTTAGCAACACTCATTTTTTATCCCCTCTACTGAAATAAGTTTTCTGTCTCTCTAAGTTATGTATGCTTTCCTTCCAAGGAGACTTGCTCCTGTAATTTTGTTGCTCCTGCTGTTGTTGTTTTAGTTGGAGGATAGTATGGACAAGACTTTCAAACTGATTCTCATTTTTTTGCATAAGCCTTGATATCATCTAAGAAAAGGAAATGATTTATCTAACCATTTCCTTTTCCCAAACCGGAAGCAATTTTAACTTTTCGTAGTATCATAGTGAACGGCATCATGGCCATTACGAATATTAATGGAGATAAGCTATGGCCTTGGAATATTCCACGTCTGATGTTCACTTTTCCGAGCTTTTGTTTTCCTCCGATAAATTCAGTATTCTAATGTTACATACATACATTAAGCATTTTCTCCATGTTTTTTTGTTGTTTTTTTTGCTATTCCAAGCATGCTCATTGTTTTACTTATCCAGTTGTGTCGTATCATGTCATATGATTTTTTGTACTCTAGTCATGCTAAATTCAGTCCCTTCAGTCTGCGTCAACGATTTCTAATGATAATTTTATCAACGAATAAATGATCTTTTGTTGCCCTACTTTGTTTTCTGCATTCTTTCTGTTCTTCTGGAAGTATATTATTACTTTCCAGATGGTTGTATAACTCTCCGACCAGAGCATCTGTCGTAAGCTTCCACATTAGTGGTAAACAGGTCCTACTAATTCAAGATTTTATGGTGTGATCTTTGTATCCGACAGTATCCTTATGTCAATGTCAAATTTAATATCAAATTTCTTCTTCTTCTTCTTCTTCTTCTTCTTCTTCTTCTTCTTCTTCTTCTTATTATTATTATTATTATTATTATTATTATTATTATTATTATTATTATTATTATTATTATTATTATTATTATTATTATTATTATTATTATTATTACTATTATTATTATTATTATTAGCATTCATTTACACTAGTTTATTTCTTATCTAGACAAAACGGGTGACAGCATGAGGTTTGTTGGGAACAAGATCATGACATGAATGCATATTACCTGACTTCGCATGTCTTTATTTACCCACGGACGGGCTCATACACTCACGCATACATGTACACACACACACACACACACACACACACACACACACACACACACACACATATATATATATATATATATATATATATATATATATATATATATATATATATATATACATACATGTATGCATGTATATAATATAAGTTGAAAGGCGTTTGCTGAATAACCTTTGAAGAAGCATGCCACAAAGTAAGGAATATAATTTTGATGGTCTCTTTACTGATCTTAAACAATTCGGAAAATTTCAAAGACTCCAAACTTTTGTCACTTTAATAACATGGCTGGTGGTTTGTTTTACATTACTAGAAGTTGTCTTCCTAGGTAAGCTGTGATTTACGATTCTTGATTATTTATTTTTTAATTTTGGTGTCAGAAATAATTTGCTAAATAAAATTGTTAATGTTGTTGAAAGAGCAGATGAGTTTTCTAGAGCAGGGGTCACCAAACGTTTTTCACAGCGGAGCGAAGGACGAGCCGCATAACCAATTTGCTTAATCCAATTTGCGGACCGCATAACCATTTTGCTCAATCAAATAGAGCGAATACACTAAAAATAAAGACAAACCAACATATTTATTTACCAAAACGTTATCAAAGAAGGCGGTGTTATACCACACCCAGTGCGCACATATCCGAATCTCACGAAATAAGCAGCTAAAAAATATAAAACTGGAGTTTATTATTAGCTGGTGTTTATTATTAGCTTTTAAGATATCTTGGAATTGTTGCATCTAACCGAGTCTGTTCCTTTAAAATGTTTATCAGTCAATCTCGTTCGATATGCTGACTTCATATACTTCATCACAGATATCACTTGTTCTAAACACTGATGCCATACCAGAGGTAAATTTCTTCAACTTTAAAAACTCATCATCAGGTGAGCAGCGATAAAATTCAACAAGTTTTCCTTTTCTGTACTTCTCTTTCTAGAAGCCATTTGCTAGTAAATCAATGAGTTCCAACTATAGTTCGACTGGCACGTCATCAATGTTTACAATCAAATGGATTCTGGATCAAATGAATATCATTCTCAATTCTTTCGAGATTGGAAAATCTCTCAAAAAAATGTTTATTTAAGTCTTCGGTAACTCGAAGTTGACATCTGTGAATTCAGCGCGAAACTCTTTAAAATACTGAAAACAAGAGAGATGTTTTCTCCTTCCAGTCGTGCTTCAATGACTGCTTTTTCCGACATGCTTTGATGATTCCTTAGAGCTCACAGATAAGGATATCCTTTCACTGGGGTTTCAAGTTCAATTCATTCATGTGAGTTATGATGTCAACCTAAAATGACAACTTTGACAGCCAGGTAGAATCTCACAGAAGTGGATCAGCTCTCTCCTTTTCGGTGAAAAAAAATATCGATTTCTCTTTGGAGCTTATGAAAACGGAACAGGACTTTACCGCAGCTGAACCACTTCACTGCTGCGTGATAAGGCAAGTCTCAGAATTCAGAATCAATTTCTTCAAGAAAAGCTTAGAACTGACGGTGATTAAATGTATGACCCCAAATGAAGTTCACCGCAGAAACGGCTGGTTTCAGTCCGCAAAAAATATCCAAGTCTTTCCTACAGAGTGCTTGATGATGTATAATGCAGTGTATAAACAGAGCACCAGGGCGTTGAAGATCTTCCAACTTAGTCCTGATTTGTACCACCAGAACCTTCATCGCTCCAACCATATTTTTTCCTCCTTCAACTGTAGCACATCGAAGCTGATTCCACTGAAGGTTATAGCCTGGCAAAATTTTCTGCACTATCATGAAGATGTCTTCTCCAGTTGTTGTTCCATGCATGCAGCAAATGGATACCAACTCTTCTATGATCTTTAAGTCCAAATTAACATCACGAATGAACACGAGAAGTTGTGACGTACTCGAGTGATCAGTAGACTCATCCAGCGCCAGAGAATACTGCAAGAAGTTCCTAGCTTTCTCGCGTATCTGTAGCACTATGTTCTCTCCAAGTTCTTCTGTTCTCCGCACAGTTGAACTTGCTGAAAGGCGGATGGCGTAATTCACTGAAGTCAGTTCCATTTACATATGGCGCTCTTCAAACCAGTTTAAACAAAGCAATGCAAGATAAAACACGATCGCTGCAAGAATGAACCCTCATTGCTGGCACTTACAGAAAAGGTACAGTACGACGGCGGGCCGGATGAACTGACCTCACAGGACGTAGTTTGGTGTCACCTGCGCTAGACTAATCTTTCAGTTTAATGTTAAATTGTTTTTTTTTAATATATAACTTGACATAAAAAACATATATTAATAATCTTATAATAATTCTGCTTGTCATTGCGTTACTTATCCCGTCGGGAACGCTTTCGCGTGATTAGAGAGAGAAAGAGAGAAAGGAAAGATGAAGAGAGGAAAAGAAAGAGGGAGAAAAGCGGGGGAGAAAGGCGTTCATGACGTGAGATAGAGGGAATGTAATTGTAACTCTTTCATGTGATTAGTTGAGGGGAAAAAGAAGAGAAAGAAAAAGGAGAGATGTAAGGTAGGGGAAACGTAATATTTATTACGTGGTTAAAAAAGTAACTCCAATGTAGAGGAGGAGAGTTACAAATATAAATTTAGCAGAGGGGGGGGTGTTCTGATGGAGAGGGGAGGGTGAAAAGAGAGAGAGAGATGGTAATGGTGGTGGTGATTAGATAGTGAAAAGTGTATTTATTTAATTGAACTATATTTCTAATATCACATATCATTTAACGTATGCGCATAAGTGCAATTCCGTGAAATATTCACGATTATTTACGTGGCAGATATATGCGATTCAACTAAAGGTTGTATCATATGTATAGGATTTTCTCTTTGTTTATGGGGAAAACGAAAAAATATGTGTATTAAGTCTATAAAATCGTGCATAAAGTATATAAAATGTATGCATAAAATGCATTAAGTAATCATCGTATTCCAATTTCGTTCACTTTTCAATGAGTAGCAGATGAGTGACTATCTTTCCATACAGACACAATTCAGGCTAGGTTTGAGTATGCCCTCTCTAATTGCGTCATTATTTTCTGGTTTAATTTCTTATTAATTTCATGTACAGTAATCCCTCAACTATCGCGGGTGTTACTTTTCAAAAGCCCCCACAATAGGTGAAAATCCGCGAAGTACAAATAGTACTCTACTGTTTATTTTTTTTATTATTATCGTTATAATTTGTATATATTCGTTTTATTATAAATGCAAAACAACACCACGGAGGAATCGACATAAAACTTAAATGATAAACCGTGATAACTGAACCGCGATAACTGAACCGCGATAACTGAACCGCGATATGACGAGGGATTACTCTATATAGTATTCTAGGTTACTGGACTTTGCATATGATACCTTCATTGTGTGCCTGTTAAAAATCCTGTGCTACCTGTTAGATTTCGGAGAACACTTATCCAATGCAGAAAAGAATTCTTTTGCAGTCTTAGATGATATTTGTAATCTGTAGATGGGATTATACCCCAGAACATCAGGTTTTTATGATTTTATTACTTACATGAAAATTCTTTCATTCTGTGTCAGTTCATAATGGTGACGGATGTAACGCTACACTAACTAAAAATATGTTGTTTTAGAAATAAGTGAAACGACCAGTAACAATCGAGATACTTCTTTGAAAAGTCACTTGAGGAGAAGCACTTGCACATATAATGCATAACAATTAATTTACAGCATCTCACCTATGAGGTGAAACTGCTACCCTTATGACTTACAGGTGAGATGCTGAGTCGAAACGGTTGTAGTGGTTTTGAATAAAATCTCGTGAATTCCATTTTCTGTCTTTTACTGCTTTATACACACACACACATACGCATATATACACACAAATACACATATGCATACATGTGCATATGTGTGTGCGTGTCGAAGTAAGGGAGTGAGTACATGTGAGTTAGTGAAAGGGAGAGAGAAAGAAATAGAGAATGAAACCACTTTCTGTACCTCGTCACATCACACCTACTCCACCACTGTTACAGTACAACTTTCAGGCCTTTTACATTATTTACATTTGACGGATATTTGTCCTCATCTTGTTTGTTGTTAACACAACGTTTCGGCTGATATAACCTCCAGCATTCATCAGGTGTCTTGGGGAAATTTCGAACCTGGGTTCTTATTCAATGGCGAATCCATAGCTAAACCCTCTTCTTGTCGATATATATCAGTGTCCATACTGAAGTAGGTAGTTTCTACACAGAAGGTCAACATTTCCATCAAGTTTCTTATTGGTATACTAGCGCGTTTTTTAGATGGGTGTCTGTCACTAGTTTCTCTTGGATCACCGATAGTGTTTCATCAGTTGGGATGAACAGACTTATCACATCTAGACTCACCATCTGGTTGGATTCAATGGGGGTATCCTTGACAAATTCTGTGAAGTGGGTGGAATTCTTCACGTACGATGTTGACATTCCTGGTAATAGACTGATTATATCCACAAGGAAGCGGCCTCTTTTGACGAACCGGTAAGTTACGGAGACTGACTACCTATTCATGAGTAGTATTTATCTGTATCTCTTTCTCCATGGAAATAGATAAAACCAGATATAAGCTATATAGAGCAATAGGAGACAGAAACAGTAGATAATTTGGAAGTATTATGAACGATATTGGGAGGAAAAAAACATGAAAATATTTCATAAACCTTAATGAACCGTCGAATCACCAACGAAAGTTGGGTCTTTTTGACAGAATTTATATATGCAAAATCTTTTAATCCTTTCACAGTTACTTTTTAGGTACACTATATCAAGTGCAGATAAACCGATAGAGTTGTAGCCCCATTCAAATTTATTTAAGTTATTTAATGAACTGAGGACTTAGAATCACTTTGGACGCCCCTTTATGCTCTAATATCTTGTCCTTGTGTGATAGAAATCATAAAAGTTTAAGGCTACGAAAATAAGGTCACCATACTCATGTGATATGCTCCTATCATGTGTCTACGTGAATTTCTCTTCAGAATAAATTACTCACTCCATTCATTCCATCCTTGCTTACTTCAACCTGCATTCATTCACGTTTTAATCATATATACTCGCATGCACTTACCCCATGTCCCATTCTCTTCCTCCAACCATCTACTAATGTCTCTTTATCTTCAGGTCAATATAAATATAAATAATCACCTTCCTATCCTCTTTGTTCTTCATTCTCTTATATCCCCATTGAAGATAGCGATAGTGAGAGAGAGAGAGAGAGAGAGAGAGAGAGAGAGAGAGAGAGAGAGAGAGAGAGAGAGAGAGAGAGAGAGAGAGAGAGAGAATGACCTCGTGCATACTCACACATTTCCCTTTCGTTATGGCTTTCATATTTCAAGATAAGAATGCGCAGATTGTAATCATTCAACCTTATTTGTTAATCTTTCCATCTGTGTGAAAAACTATCTATCTGTCCATATGTATATACGTGGACAGATATTTACCTATAAAAACATATATATATATATATATATATATATATATATATATATATATATATATATATACTTGGAAAAAGGACGTGTGCGTTCAATGATGTAATAGCACAAAGAATATATATGCATGTATACACACATATATGTACATACTTACATCTACATGTGTATATAGATGCATATCAGGGTACAGGACGTTAGAACAATGAACTACAGACAACGGAACAAACACATAGGGAAACGGAAAGCACCTTGGAATATTCCTTCATCAGCTGCCTCTATTCTAACCCGACGTTTCGAAGATAAGGCAGAACGTACTCTAGAATAGTCTCTTCCTGAGTAGTGGATCAATCCACTAAACAGAGGATTCCAAGGTGGCAAACACAAACCAAGACAGGAAAAATTGGACAGTGAAAACAACATTAAAAAGCCGTACAGCCAAACGCGAATCTGATGTAGAACGCTAGTAGTTCGTCTTGCCTTCACAGCGGCTGGAGTGAAAAGAAAGTTGACCACAGGTCACACGAGAGCAGAGAGGACGGTGGGGGACGAAGTGGAACAAGGAGGAAGAGACAGAAGTGTATAGCAGTGAAGTAGAAGCCAGGACAACAGAAGGAAGCAGAGCGAGAGGGGGAGATGGGTAAGAAGAAAGATAGATAGGTAGATAAATAGAGGGATAGATAGAAAGATAGAGAAATATATATATAAGCATCTATATAAACATATATATATAAGCATACACATACATACATTCATACATACATACATACATACATACATACATACATACATACATACATACATACATACATACGTCCGTACGCAGTGTTCAGACAAAATTTGACATTTTGCATAAAAGGGAAAGGAAACACAATATCCCATCCCAAAATAAAAGTATTTTTGAAAAAAATCAAATAATATCATCTAAATTATGACTGGGAGATAACAGTTTGCACAAAATAGGAACACTCAGCTACAGCCACGGCCTTAAGACTGCTCCGGAATCTGACATATACGTTCCTCATTGTGTTCCTGTGAAGGTCTTCGAACATCTACTTGATCTTGGACACCAGTTCCGCTTTAGTGTTGCAGGCAAAGGGGTTTGTTTCTTTCTTAACTGCGCCCTACAAATAGTAACCTATGGCATTATAATCGAGAGAATTAGGAGGCCAGAAATTGGGACTGATGAAGTCGTAGACATTCTCCGACAACCACATCTGACTCTTTCTGAGGGTATGGCATGGAGCCGAATCTTGCTGCCACACATCGTACTCTAGCAACAACCCTCTCTAGCCAGGCTTTAACCACAGTCTCCAGTAGCTTCACATAATTATCTGAATTAAGCCTAAGATCTGTTCAACAATGTGGGACAGAAATCTGGCGTGCGGACGCAGTCAGAGCGCCTGCTTTGTCCCTTTCAGCTGGACACGGCTTCTTTGTCTCTGTTGCAGTTATCCCTATCACGTTTTACAGCCTTTTCAGTGTTCACAGAGCATTAAGCAGCAATGATGATGTGGGAATTTTGATACCCAAAACATCATGATACAGAAAACTCTTTTCCAGTATTCAAATGGTTTCCAGACCTCCATGTCGGCTAACATTTTCTCAACTAAACTTTAATCTGTATGTTCTCCAATGCACACTTTAGCCCGACTACCTTGTGTACATTTATATGCATTTAGAATTGTATATAAACTCATACGGAAGAATCCGCCTCTCACCCGCAACCGAAGCCTGCAGGTTTTGTAGTTGTCATTTTAATGGTTTCAATTATTTAGTAATTGACTCACATGTTGAACCTATGAAGGGCTGTCGGTGTCAAGAAGGTGGAGACCTTGTGTTTCCACACGATTGTATGTTTTCATCATGATGGGGATTCATGATAGAAAAGTATTTTAACGTGCAAGATGGTCATATACAAATATGTATGTGAATGCATATAGATACACACACACATACAGACATATATATATGAGTATAAGTGAATCTAACGGATTTTGTGTGTTATTTTAAATGGCTTATAAACACCTTCCACGCTGCAATTGTTTTCGTTCCAGCACACGATCTCAGATCAGGTCACTTGCTATGCAAGTGCATCTCCGTAATATATATATATATATATATATATATATATATATATATATATATATATATATATATATATATATATATATACGTGTGTGTGTGTGTGTGTGTGTGTGTGTGTGTGTGTGTGTATGTGTGCGTATGTGTATATATATATATATATATATATATATATGTATATGTATATATATATATATATATATATATATATATATATGTGTGTGTGTGTGTGTGTATGTGTGTATATATATATATATATATATATATATATATATATACACACACATATATATATATATATATATATATATATATATATATATATATATATATATATATATATATATATATATATATATATATATATGGTGATTGTCTGCTCCTTATGCGGAGTTTGACCACCTTCGCATCATCATGGTATCTGATGTGGCTTTTAAAACCAGACAATGTTCTGAAAAGACACCCACATAGATTACACCTCCGATTTGAATCACCAAGTGCTGCAGATAAGTTCTGCTCTTTGTGGATCTTAAAGTGTCTCTTGAGGCCCCCGTTAGATTTGGCATACCTGGCATACACTGTATTCAAAGGTATGCACAGACATATCGGCAGAATAGTTGGTGGAGATTCGCTTTCCATGCGTTCGCAAATGAGATTTGAAGCCAGCGAAAGAGAGGCATGGTCTGTCACAGACTGTGCACACAAAAAGGTCATTGTCATTCACCTTCTCGATCTTTACATTCTTCCTTAGATCTCTTTTGAATCTTACTTGTGTTATCCTAGCCTCTTCAAATGCTTTCACTCCACTCCACACCTTTGTTCGGCATTCAACTCGATCCGAACCAAGGGTTTCTATATCTTCTGAAACCTTTCCAAGTGACCTCATAGTAGTCCTTATGCCGTCCTTAAGCCGTTTTTTAAGTTTACACCGATAGCGTTTCCCTTCTGCAAGCTCATCATAAAACAACTGTTTCGGCATGCGTTCATATGCCATTCGAACAATATGGTCAGCCTATCTCAATTGGTTCCTCAAAATCGTAGCTTTCAATTGAGGTGCGGAAAAATGTTCTACACCAACGCTTATGAATAGAAGCGGTGTCAGTGAGAAGAAAACGTCTATTTGATGTTCTCACTGGAGCTACTGAAGATTTTGGGCCATATACCTCCTTAAAATAAGAGTACAAACCCTTGGCATCACTTCTATCAGCTGATTCTTGTGCCCGTTTTCCTCTATCATTCCACCATTCCTGTTTAATTTTCCTTATAGCAGTCTGCACTTTCTTTTTCAGATTTCTGTAAGCTTCGTTTGAGTTGGGGTTCAAGGACTGAGAAAGAAGTGTATTACCTAAGTTTTGTTTTTCTAAAAGTAGATCATGAATTTCTACTGATCTATCTGAAAACCAATCACTGGACTTATGTGATTTAAATCCCACTGACGAACTTGCAGCCTGAAATGCTTTTGTTCTGAAATCTTCCCATAGATTGTTTGGGTCAAGATTGATACTTTCTATAGCATCGTGGAATCTTTGCAAGCTGCTTGATAATTTAAAGTTTGCAACATTTAATTTTTTGGGTACCTAGACTGTCTTGTTTTAGGCATTACCGAAAAATCTATTTTTTCACACACTAGATGATGGTCAGTCCAGCTCTCTGCTCCTCTCATGATCCGAACGCTAGAAGCGTCTTTCATATCACGTTTCCTGCTCAGAATATAATTTATGAGATGACAGTGCTTAGATCTTGGGTACATCCAGGTGGTTTTGTATTTATTTTTCTGCTTAAACAAAGAGTTGGTGACAACCAGATTATTCTCGGTACAAAACGAAAATTACTCCATTTTTATTGCATTTTCCAATCCCATGTCGACCTAAAACAAGCCATGAAACATAGTCCTTTCCAACTCTTGCATTGATATTTCCCAATATGATCAGCTTGTCATTTATATATATATATATATATATATATATATATATATATATATATATATATATATATATATATATATATGAAAGAAAAAGTAATAAAGAAAGATTCTAAAAAAGTTACATACATTCATGTAAAAACCCGCAAGATTCTAATATACATTAACTGCATATCTCCACAGAAATAGTGAATTTGACAGTCTCTACCTAAGAGATGAAGGTGATAGAGGCTTGAGATCAGTGCAGTCTTCGAATGTCGTACAGTATCTCTCAGAGAGTACTGGATAAACAGCAACAACAAAAATAAATACATTAATTTAATGCTGAAAAGTGAAGCGAACAATATCCTCAGGAAACACTCTCTTCCTGATGACCTCCCATACAACCCACAAAATGCTGGACTAACATACCTCAAAGAAGACCTGGATGTGAACCACTCAGCATACCAAAAATAAAGAGACCAAGCATGAGCTTGTTTCTCGAGGACTTGAAGAAGATAGAAAGACGACATGAAACGAAACCACTCTTGTACTCTTGAACTCTACACCACATCATACCTCGAAAGCATTTGCAATCGAAAATTAGAAGATTGCTACGAAATAACTAATAAAGAAAAGAGAAAACGAGGCCCTTGGAGCTCCAGGATGCAACCGAAACTGTAGATCATGTCATATTTCTGTGGCAGATATCACACGTGTAATTAGCAGCTGCCAAAATATGCCAAGATAATTGCATAGACAAACAGGCAGGCCGACGAGTAAACAAAGGAGTGGATGGACTGACGGACAGACAGATAGACTGTCAGATAAACAGACAACCGGCAGATAGACAAAGATATATATATATATATATATATATATATATATAGAGAGAGAGAGAGAGAGAGAGAGACTGATTGACTGCTTGAAAGATAAGGTTCAATGACTTTAATGCACACATTTTTATTGGTGTCTTATCTTGAATCTTGAAACGTGAAAGGGCATAATGAAAGGGAAATGTATGTTTGCATAGGGTCATTCTCTCTCTCTCTCTTTCTTTCTCTCCCTCTCTCTTTCTTTCTCTCTCTCTCTCTCTCACTCAGGCTATCTTGATTGGGTTTATAAGAGATTGAAGAATAAAGAGAATAAATAGGAAGGTGAAAGGATTATGCTAGGGTGATAAATGTACTAACACAAATATCTGGTGACCTTATTTTCATAGCCTCAAACTCTTGTGATTATAGCATACTGGGTTGAGACATTGCAGCGTCAAGGGGCGTTTCAATGGATTCTATGTCACCATTTCGTGAAATAGCTTCAAATAGATTTTAATGGTGCTACATCACTCTCAGTTTATATATAGAAAGGCATATTTTTGCCTCTCTAGATACTTCACCCGTTAATGTTAGTCTAGAGGCTATGTTCTAGTATCTTTTGGTTTGCATACATTAGTGACTCTTTGTCGCCTTCCAAAGGTATCATGTAGGAACATAGCCTCTAAACTAACGTAACAGATGAATTATGTAGAGAAGCTAAAATATGCCTTTCTTTACCTTTACACTTGTGTGCAGATACTGATGTTCATATAATTAGATATGTAACCTTACAATGCAACTGTACATAAATAATAATAATAATAATAATAATAATAATAATAATAATAATAATAATAATAATAATAATAATAATAATAATAATAATAATAATAATAATAATAAGAAGAAGAAGAAGAAGAAGAAGAAGAAGAAGAAGAAGAAGAAGAAGAAGAAGAAGAAGAAGAAGAAGAAGAAGATATGCCAACAATTAGTTACTGCTTGAAAAATTAATGCAATGTGTATGTGTGCGTATGAGAGTGTGTAGATATACATATACATGTGTGTCTGCGTGTGAGGGGAAGGTGTGCGGAGTATACGTACACGCATTTATGTGCATATATGTGGGTCACACATACATGTGTATGTGTGACTATATATATATATATATATATATATATATATATATATATATATGCCACAAATGAGGCGAAAGTAATACAGCAGTAGAGAAAAAGCTTAAAATTAACTGAACAACAGTCTGGAAAATTATCAAGAAATTTCAAGAGACTGGTTCCACCGCTGATTGATTTGGACGGAGCCGAAAATGAAGTGTACAGACCCTTCAGCTTATCAAAAGTACCAAAGAAAAGATACGGTGAAATCCTCATCATTCTGTCAGAAAACTAACTGCCACAGCAAAAGCAAGCTGAACATCGATGTATCGAGTGCTGAAGAAAGATTTCAGGACCCACTCCTACAAGATGACCCATCGTCATGAGCTCACGCAAGTTTATAAGGCCAAGGAACTGGAGAAAAGTCGTCTTATGCTGGGTCAGATTGCTGAAGGCACGCTGTCCAACTTGGTGTTCACTGATGAAAACAAAAATTGACATCGAACAGACAGTAAACCACCAGAATGATCGACTTTGGAGTGTATGTCTCCGTCGTGGGTAGACTCGTAAACCGACGTCAAAGTCAGTTATGGTTTGGGCGGCTGTGACAACCACTGAAAGGTCTCTCCACGTTTTTGTACCCTCGGGTGTTAAAATTAACATCCAGTGATACATTAGCGGCATTTTGGAAGCTGAACTGCTTCCATGGGCGAATGAGCTCTTGCAAGGCGCACTTTGGGGCCTCCAAGAGGATTCGCCACCATCCCACAGCTCCAAACAGACACATTTCTGCTCTGTACTGCTGTCATAACAATAACCAATGACCCTTCGTTATTTTCTTGAATCAAAGACTTTCGTATCCCACGCTGTGATTAATTAGTCGACAACCGCAAGAAGAATAACAAAAATGTCTTAAAATCTTTCATCTTTATTTAACAAGAAATATAATTAACCTGGAGAAACATGACTTATCAATGAAATGCTATTTTATAATTATTTCAAAATGACTCATTATAATTCCATTTAAAGGTATTACAAAATTAAATGATACTTTTTTCCATTAATTAATTGTGTTTCATTCTAAAAACTCATACTCTAGACTATTAGGCAACACATTACCATAATCATGTCATTACAATCACGTCATTGTGGCTTACACCATTGAAAGAATGCCGATATCAATTGAGGCATGACAAGATCTTTTCAGAAATTAGATAGACCTCCAGATAATTAATTGCATTAAACGACAACCAAAAGGAATCAAATTTCTAAGGAAAAGTGACAAGACTCCAAACGTACGCGTTACAGTTGGGGGATCCGTTTTCTATTTTGCATCAAGCCTCAGACTGGAAAATGAGATAGCCCCGAAGGGTTGACTCATCTTCCTGGAATCGCGTTAACATCGCTCGAACCACACCTGTTTCTGCAATCCTGGAATGCAAAAACAATTACCATGGTTGAATTTCATAGTGCCCTGAGGAAACAGATTTGACATTCCTCACCAGCTGAAAAAGACCAAATATGAGGACTCAGTTGATGAGGCGCTTGTGAAGGGATGGTACGTGGTCTTATTTACTTGCGTAGTCGGTTGCCGCGACTTTCCATCAGTATCAGTATTCTATTTCCTTCAAAGACTGGTTTGAATCCCAAACAGCTGAGGAAAGACATCAAAGAAAGATTTCCTTCTCATATTGATAGCTATAATATTGCTTTGATCTGCGCTGAATTAATTTCCTTTACATCGTTTCAATAATAAAGAAAAGCTGCTTATTAATATTAATTCGTTGTGATTGTGTAACTTTTATTAAAATAATGTAATTATTAAGGTCTTCATTGTGTATAAAATTCACATAATTTCGAATTTTAATATATTTTCCATCGATATGTGATTTACACGTTAATCAGAAAACACAATTCTACTAATTGCAACACACTTTCTTTTTAACGTCTTACATTTGTATCCCTTTGCTTCTAGAAGCTGGAAGTTTCGGAAAACGGCACACCACTGCCCGGAAACATCTACTCAGGTGTATTCACAATTGTGGCTTGGGACAATATTGACCTCCTTGAAGAGACTCTTAGGGGCGGAGGCATCTCCCGTTCAGCCCACAGTTTTCCACCAAATTATGGCGGCGAGCTGACAGAATCGTTAGCACGCCGGGCGAAATGCTTTGCGTCTGTCTGCATGTTCTGAGTTCAAATTCCGCCAAGGTCGACTTTGCTTTTAGTCCTTTCGGGGTCGATAAATTAAGTACCAGAGAAACACAGGGGTCGATGTAATCGACGGGTCACCTCCCCCAAAATTTCAGTCCTTGTACCTATAGTAGAAAGGTTTATTATTATTATTGCTATTATTATTATTATTCAGTAGTTTTATTTTTACAGCGTGCTTATTATTATTATTATTATTATTATTATTATTATTATTATTATTATTATTATTATTATTATTATTATTATTATCATCATCATTATTATTATTAACGACTAAATAAATAACTTGAGCATAAATTCATGGGGGAATTTTTATTACTTTTGCTACGAAGTAACTGAATAATGAAATGGTTTTCCCCACTTATTAAAGTGAAACGGATGGCCCAATCAAAGTCTTTCCCCCACCTTTAATGCGTTTTCTGCTACTGTATGCAAATTTGTTTCCGATTCCTTTCGCCAGAAGACCATAGATTGGCACTGTTGTTGCTAGTTATGGTAGGGAAACTGTTTAGATGGTTATTGTCTTTATAGACTGGGCCTGAGTTGATTTCTTCCACTTTCCTAGATGAGACAGTGTGTTTTGTCAACGTTTGCGTCTGAAACCTGAAATAAGGTACAAATTTCGACCATTTCGGATCTCCAACCGGTGAAACCAGAACATAAGCCTGAAAACCCTGATTAGTCTTCAAGTGGCTTTTGCTACCACAAGTATAACGACTAGGTTTTCTATCCTACACCATCAGTCGTATTGCCTTAAACTCAGAGCCTACAAGTTATAGATTCTAGAGTAGCATTGTGGGCCTTAGGGCTGGCAAGTCAATGCTGATCTCTTCAATGGTGACACTTTTATAATGTCTAGTCAAAAAGTTCCGGGACTAGTTCTGGTGCGCGTCAACGGATGGCAGCACACGATTGCGTGCAGAATGAGAGCTAGCAGTGACATAAATAAGGCAGTGTGCCGAGTGAGATTACTTTGTTTACTTCACAAATTGTGGAATTTGTGTTTTTGTTATCACGTATATGCTGTAGTCTGTGATTCTGTGTGAAATTTTGCGTTAAACCTGGAAAGTTTGCTACAGAGACATTGAGCATATTTTGGCAAGCTTATGGCAACGAGGCAATGGGTTTTACGCAATGCTTTGAGTGGTACTGGAACTTCAGAAGGGGAAGAACGACCCTAGAAGATTATGAGCGATCTGGGAAACCTGCTACAAGCGTCACACCCGGGAAAGTGGTATTGTGCATCGAGAATTCGTCCCACAGTTTCACACCGACAATCGAGAGTTCTACTGCGACATTTTGAAGCTTTTGAGGGAGGACATTCGGTGAAAGCGACCGGATCTGTAGAACGTGAAGAATTGAATTCTTTATGACGACAATGCACCCTGTCACCGAGCTATCTTCACTCGCGAGTTTCTCACCAAAAACAACATGGTATCGCTTCTGCACCAGCCGTATTCGCCAGACTTATCAGGTACGGATTTCCATCTATTTCTCAAGATGAAAATGCAGCTCAATGGTCGCCGTATTAACACCGTTGTCGAGTTCTAGAGTAAATTGCTGAAGGTCCTCGACTCCCTTACGGAAAACGACTTTCAGGCCGGATTCCAAAAGTGGCATGAACGCTGGGACCGGTGTAGTACTGCGCAAGGTGACTATTTCGAAGGAAATAATGTTAAAACTTAAGTAAATAAGTTTTTTCTTTTTTTATTCTAGTCCTGTAAGTTTTTGATATGCACAAGCATATGAGTGAGTATTTCGCGCACAATATCTGTTTGTGAATGTCAGGTTGTTGGATCCGTAGGCTTTCCTTTTTCTCTATATAAGACACTCACCCAGACTGCTGTCAATTCTCCCTTAATCATTTTGGGTATCATTTTTGTCACGAATAACTATAAACACGCTCTCGGCCTTCCCACCTTTAACCAGAGGAACATCTTATGATGGCTTAAGAGAAAGCCTCCTTTCTTTGTGAGACAATGCAGTAAGCAATGTCCACGTTAAATAATTCTAAATAACACAAAAAATATTTCATGCGTGAACTTGTTGTTCGACGATATTCAGAAGAAAGAACACTAACACTAGTGGTGTTTGACACATGGAAACCTGAGACGAGACACCGAATCACTAATTATAGGCGCAAAAGAGCAAGCCATTAAGCCAAACTTGATAGAAAGAGTAATAAATCTTACGAGAGAGTAAATACAGAATATGTGGAGAAGGGGACGAAAGTATTAACCATTTCGAAACTAAGTACAGTAAACTAGTATAATGAGATTTTCAATGCAGGCATGACTATATCTATGAAAGAGTGAAGTAGGATGTTAGTGAAGTTTATGAATTTGAAATAATGGGAAAATGGTATAAATATGCTTCAGTTCCAGTATGGTGAATGATAACTTCTGTATTTATGGGAGATCTCCATAAATACAGACAATACTACAGCAGTAACAAGACCAGGTACGACTATAGAGGGCAAAGAAACAAATGGTGTAAAAAAGTTTACTGAAATTTGAGGCAATTTATTCTCATCAAATCTCTAGGTAACATCTCTGCTAAATAAATTAGGTTTAATAGCTTTGTTATATTTTTTCTAAGTTTCGCACGAGAAATGTTGATGGAAGTAGGACAAGTAGATTACACCGACCCCGGTAATTGACAGGTACTTCGTTTTATCGACTTCGAAAACATGAAACGCAAAGTTGATCTCGGAGAGGTTTGAACTCAGAATGTAAAGAGACTGAAAGAATACCACAAAGCATGTTTTATTTCCGGCGCACTAATGACTCTGCCTGCTCGCTGTCTTAATACTTTCTGAGATAGATACAAGGTCGGCAGCTATGTAAGCAGGAAGTTAGTCGATTACATCGATCCCAGTACTTGACTGGTACTTTATTTTATCGATCTTGAAATAATGAAAGACCAAGTTAACTTCGACGATATATGAAGTCAGAATGTAACGTGCTGCAACGGAATAAAGTAAAGTATTTTGTCCGACGGTCAAGATATTCTGCAAGGAAGACAACATTACACGCAGTCAAAACATGTTTACTGTTTGACACAACCTGCACTCCAAATAAAACTTTCAATATCATATTTTTAATAACACAAAACACACTATGAAATTATCACTCAATGAAATAATACAACACATACCCTTATGTAATCGATATCAGACTCTATTACACTCACATTCAACTCAACTGCTATCCAATAATAGTACACACCCCACTCAGTACATACTCTACAATTTTCATTCCAACACCTCTTCTTTTTTAGTTCTTTATCTCTCATTGCAAAACCCACTGCATAAACTCTTTAATTAATCTTCCTTGAAACGTACTCTTTGTACAAGCATTAATCTCCAAACGTCCAACTGAACGGAGGCTACTTCAGTTTTTACATTACGAGACAGACGGCGGTTAACAAATAGAATAAATATTTTTTAAAAAGGGAAATAAATTAAATTTTCTGGTTCGGATCCAGTCTATTATTTTGTATACATCCAGGAATAGAATGCTTTGTGATGATTGGAGGCGAAACTGATGAAAACGCAGTAGTTTCATATTTAAAGATGGGGTTAATAATCTGAGAAAATTATATGACAACTTATCTCAGAAATTTTGACATCAAATTAAAGGAACTTTGAGTTTATGAAATAGTATTTTCTTTTCAGGTTATACTCCAGATCATCAATGCAAAGATCTCTCAGAGGAACAGCTGTCCATATACAACGTGACGTCATACGATGTCATCAGTTATGAGAAGTGTCACATTAACATATTTCGTGGCTTGAAAAATGTTACGGATAAACTCTCCTGTATTAACGGACACAACTTCTCAGCAAATGAAGATGTCTCTTTTGTGGTAGAGGTAAGAATGTTAATATTTTAGATCTTATTTAACCTACACTTCTTTCCTCTCTGTTTCACTAACACATCCGCTTTCAGATATATGTTTGAACAGTTAAAATGATATACGATATTGAAAGAGAATTGCTTTTGCTGTCTAGCGACCAGTCAACCCTGATCGAGAATTTCTATGATTAAATCATTCTCCTCATGATCAATCAGACCTTTACTCAAACGTAGTTTATCTAGGAATAGAGTTATCCAATAGTTAATATAGTTATATAGGAATATAATTATAGTTATCCTTTCATATTTTTAAAACGGTATAGTGTGATTTGAGGGAAATTAGTCTGCTATTTCTAACAGGTCATTATATTACAGAGAGGGTTCGTCGTTAGCTTTATCATACTGAAGAAGTTTCCTGTCGTTTTCCCCATGTGGAAAAGGTCCCTAAACTACCGGAATACGAGGTTGGTCATATCCTCCGGTCCATACTGCTGATACTTTCATTCCTCTATGGAACTTAATTTTTGTAAGGGAAATATCCTAAGACCAACACAACTTAATTTTCACGAATGAACAACCCAAGTAAGCACTTATGGCCTTTTGGTTATGAAGTTTCTTTTGTTAGCTTGGATACCGAGTTCGATTCACCTACACACTGGTCTGGTGAATTGTTTCGGCTTGGCCAATAATTGAGTAGAAGTGGGTTAGCTCTAACTTTAAGGAAACTCATCATCATCATCATCATCATCATCATCATCACATAATTACATATATAGTCACGACAGAAGTAAATAGACAATCGTTTAAATTATTTAAATCTGAAATTATAATTTGGAGTCGCGCATTGTGCTGATGAAACATGACTCCTTTTCCATTCACTAAACCGGGTCTTTTTTTTCTACAAAGCTTGGTTCAAACGCTCTAATTGCTTACAGTAGACTTGAGCATTGATTGTTGCATTAGGTGGTAACAATACAATCCCACTAGATAGAGAGAAGAACCTTTTCCCCATGAAGTTCCCTTCTCGTTTGTGGTTGAGCATTTTCCCTTTTACCAAGCCACTGTTTACGACGTTTAACATTTCGATAGGAGATCCATCTTCCGTCATCAGTCACAAGTCTATTCAAAAAGGGTGAAATGAGTTCACGAGAACAGGGAGAAGAGCAGATGTCAACTCGGGATTTGCTGTTGCTTTCGGACAATTCATGAGGCACAGATTTTCCAAGTTTAGGAACCTTTCCAAATTGTTGAAGATGATGATGAACAGTTGTATGGTTTGAACTAAGCTTTATTGCCAATTCTTCAACTGATAATGCAGGATTTTCTTCAAGTAATGCCTTTTCCATAAAGTGAGTGTATGTTTTGAGTCGCTTCGGCTGCAGAGTTTCCTTTTTTGTACTCATAAAGTATTATGTGCCTTAAATGCTCTTTGAATACTTCCATGTCAGAAAGGGTTTTAATCAAAGAAATTTTAATTCTATTATTCTGTAAAATAATATTTAATTAGTTTAAATGTACACAAATGCATAAAAATAATTTTAAATTCCATTAGACATTCTAAAATACTATTAGATTTCATTCAATTTTAAAACAGGTAAAATCGGACAGAACTTATGGGATGACCTGATAGAATGGTAGATATCACTGATATGAACTAAAGGTATAGATATATACATATATAATTATATATATCTGAAACAGATGACATTGGAAAACAACCAAATGTTATGTAATGATTTCTATTATCACTCTATACTCATATGACATTGTTTCTAGACCATATATTGAGTTCTACACCAGATTATTAGTCTCGCTACATCTAAGCGAAATATAATACATATACGTGTATATGTATATGTATATATATATATATATATATATATATATATATATATATATATATATATATATATATATATATATATACGTATATATGTATATATATATACGTATATATGTATATATATGTATATATATATATATATATATATATATATATATATATATATATATATATATATATATATATATATATATATATACGTATATATGTATATATATATACGTATATATGTATATATATATATATATATATACATGTATATATACATATATATGTATATATTCATATATATGTACGCATACATATATATATGTATATATATATATATATATATATATATATATATATATATATATATATATAGCAAATGAAGTACAGAAGATGGAATATATGAGAATTTATCATTAATCACGACAATTCTTTCGACACGTCTAGCATCAATCCCGGACGGGTGGGATACTTAACAACTGGTCCAGGAGCATCGGGTGGTGCAGATGTATCTCGTCGAGCGATAAATAAATACAACTCGTTAAAATGACTGTTCCGCAATATAACTTTCCGTTTTGTAGAGAGAAAAGCAGCCAGACGGAGGAAATGTCTTGATTTATATAGAAAATCAAAAATAAAATCACAGATGACAAAAAGAGAAACGAACACGCAATCCAGCGAGAAAAGTATAAATATATATATATATATATATATAAATATATATATATATATATATATATATATATATATATATATGGGGAGTGTATTAAATAGTGCAATACAGTAGTGTTGCTTCCCAGTAAAACAAAGCACCATCATGTTAAAGTATAAATATACAATTGTTGTACAACAATGCACCAATATTTATTGGAAATAGCAGTCGCTAATGTATGATGCTATAGCAAAACTTCACTGAATATGTATACTTGTAAAGATGTTTGCAGGCGGCGAATGCTAAAAACTTTCTTCTTACCTGCAGGAAGAACATTAAATAAATGTACAACCCAGATGTGGATAATCTAGGACCTAGGTTTCGAACTTTCCAAATGATGTTTGTTAACGAAAATTTGATTATCTCTCTTCGGCTTGATTGACCTAGACAAAATTTCGAATGTTGCTACATCAATGCCAGTATACTCGTGTGAACGCCTGGTCAGTATATTTATATACAGTGAATCTTTACTATAGCGTCACATATTATCGTATATTATCGTATATTCCAAGTAAATATTGGTGCATTGTTGTACCACCATCATATATCTATCTATCTATCTATCTATCTATCTATCTATCTATCTATCTATCTATCTATCTATAATAGAAATATGTTAAAAAAACAAAATAGAAACTATATGTGGAAATGTAAGGGGAAAGTAAGCAGAAAAATAAGAGAAAATGCACATTGGAAATCAGAAAGTAGGTAAGGCTTTTAATGAAAAGTAACGATATATATATACAATTAGATGAACTGAGGTAGGAATAAAGGTAATAAAAATTATTGTGAGTTGTTAAAGAGATTTACAAGCATACCGGTTTCGTAATAATACTAGTCATTGCTTTGAGTATACACCGAATTCTGAACGGTGTCAAGTCTATTAGTCCCTTAGTAAAAAGATTATGTGTAAGGGAGGTAAGTAGTTCTGGATTTGGTGCAATTAGGGTAGATCTGGATTTGTAGTGTGAATGGTGTATGGGATGTATGGGGGTTAGTGATATTAAATGGAAGATTAGTGATGTTCTATATTATGTTATGTGTTTATATTTAGTTGAGGAAGATATTTATTAATGAAAATTGCCTCTTTATTCATTCTTTGTTGTGTTGAAGTGTTCTGTGAACATTGATAGAAGGGAAAAATTAGGATTAAGATTCCTCGCACACCTTTATACATATAGTAAGATATAAGTTAGAGGTAATGTAACCTTCTAAGGGATAGATGTATCCATAGGCACTTCTAGTATTAATTACCTCAGTGTGTATGGTCCTTGTTGTAAGGTATACGTTAGTAGGTAATTTAAAAGTAAAACCATGGTTTAATATATAGAGAGACGATAAGAAATGGTCATGAGAGTATGCTTACAGCTGTTTCTGTATATAGATCTGGGGTAAATATATATTTACCTCTTTACAGTTGATAGACATCTTCAGAACGGTTATATGGCAAAAGTTACATAGAAGGAAAATAGAAAAAATATATAAGGAAAGGAAAGGAAATTTTTCCTTTTTCCTTTCCTTATATTTTCTTTCTATTTTCCTTCTATGTAACCTTTGTCATATAACCGTCTATCAACTGTAACGAGGTAACTATACAAATTGACCCCAGTTTACAGATACAGCTGTAGACATACTCTTATCTTAATTCAATAATGATCAATGATCCACTTCTCACTGTAAATTGCCCAATTTCTTATCCTCTCTCTCTCTCTCTCTCTCTCTCTCTCTCTCCTTCTGTATATATATATATATATATATATATGTATATATATAGTTATGTGGAGAATGGAGAAACAAACACAAGAAGAAGCAAGTCAACTGGTCTAGTTAGCCATTGATTTAATTATGTGGAGATTATATAATGAGTCATTTACGAACGTTTCGATGTGCCAAATGGTTTGGCAGATCTCTTCAGAGTGTTGAGGGGTATGTTAGAGTTCATGGTGTGAGAGATGTAGGAGAAACAGTTAGTGGATATAGTAATGCATATGGTGGTATAAGAATATAGTTAGGTAAAGTTAGTCTTACATTTTAGTTGAAGTTGTGTTAGTCATTCTGGAAGGGGGTAGGGGGTGCTGTTTAAGATTGTAGTTCCAATCTTAATCAGACGCATTCCGCCAATTCTAAAACCAACCACGTGCGGAATGCGTCTGATTAAGATTGGAACTACGAGCTTAAACAGCACCCACCCTACCTCCCCTTCCAGAAAGACTAACACAACTTCAACTAAAATGTAAGACTAACTTTACCTAACTATATTCTTATACCACCATATGCATTACTATATCCACTAATTGTTTCTCCTGCATCTCTCACACCATGAACTCTAACATAATCCTCAACACTCTGGAGAGATCTGCCAAACCATTTGGCACATCGAAACGTTCGTAAATGACTCATTATATAATCTCCACATAATTAAATCAATGGCTAACTAGACCAGTTGACTTGCTTCTTCTTGTGTTTGTTTCTCCAATCTCCACATAACTATAATTATAAATTGCGGTTTAAACAATAAATTACCTGCCTCTGGATACCTTCTAACGAAGACGGTGCCCACACAAGTAATTTCCAGGAGTGCCTCCGGATTTAAATATCCCCAGGTTGCTTGGATACTTCAGACTACCCCTGAAATATTGAAGCAATCCTATCATTTACCTATATATATATATATATATATATATATATATATATATATAGTTAACATACCACATAATGGAACTGGATCCCGAAACATGTAGTTGTGAAGCAAACATCTTACCAAACAGCCACGCCTGCGCTTTTTAGTAAGAAATACCAAATCTACATGTCTCTTCATATAGAATGTTACTGATGTTCTCTTCGATTTATCTTGTTCTTATCATCATCGAGATATCTTTTAAATTTTGATGTTTTTCTATTACATGTATTTTGGGGATAAAATCAAAAACTATTGCGTATCTATTATTTCCTTTGTTTTCCTTGCAGTGGAACTTGGTTTGTGACAAAGACGGCTTGGCAGAATTAACACAATCTTTATTTACTGCAGGCCAAGGAGTTGGTGCTTTGATATTTACGTCCTTTGCAGATAAAATAGGTCGGAAGCCAGTTCATGTCGGCTGTACATTATTTCTCATGCTATGTGCGTCGGGAAGTGCACTCTCACCAAACATATGGGTCTTCGCAGCGCTTCGAGTTTTAAGTGGGGCTTTTCAACAGGTTATAATATTTATCTACATTATTTTTAATTTAATTCATCTTCTTTACACACAAACACACACACACACACACACACACACACACACATACACACACACACACACACACACACACACACACATATGTATATATATATATATATATATATATATATATATATATATATATATATATATATATGGGAGAATATACAAATAATAACAACAGACGAGGACAGGTGGTGTAAATAACAAAAGTATATATTAGTATGACGCTCGGGAATACGGAAAGTCTTTGACGTTTCGAGCTACGCTCTTCAACAGAAAGAATACGGAGACAAGGAGAAAAACACGGAGAAAAAAAATTGAATAGTGTTCAGTCAACGGTCAATCATAATAATGGCCGATCATAACAATGACTGACCGGAAGTTAGAAATTCTTATTTCAGGAGAGCTAAGAAAGAGGAAGATAACAAACGGTGATCGGGAACGAGGGGCTGTGTGTGGGAGGTAGAATGCTGGTGATCTTGACGTATGTAGTGTGAAAATGGGGAAGGGAGAAAGGGAGAAAGTAGTTGGTCAGTTGTAGTGTGTGCGTGGTGTGATGCGAGGGTATTGGTGTGGTGTGATGTGAGGGTGTTGGGAGGTGGGGAAGGCATGTGTGGAGTGTGGGTTAGGCTGAGGGTGGGGTAGAGGTAGGGGTCTGTGGGTAGGGTGGGGTATGTGGGTAGGGGTGGGTGGTGGGTGTAAGGAATTGGATGGGGTGGAGTGGGAAGGTAGAGTAGGAGCGTGTTGGGGTGTGGTGGGATGAGCTTATGAGGGGGTGTTGACGAGGAGGGAGAAGGGGAAGGTGGATGTAAGAGAGGGGGAAGATGGGTATGGGAGGGGAGAGGAAGAGAGGAGAGAGGAAGAGAGGAGAGAGGAAGAGAGGAGAGAGGAAGAGAGGAGAGAGGAAGAGAGGAGAGAGGAAGAGAGGAGAGAGGAAGAGAGGAGAGAGGAAGAGAGGAGAGAGGAAGAGAGGAGAGAGGAAGAGAGGAGAGAGGAAGAGAGGAGAGAGGAAGAGAAAGAGAGTGAGAGAGAGGGAAGAGGGGTATGGGGGGGAGAAAGAGAGGAAGAGAAAGAGAGTGAGAGAGAGGGGAAGAGAGTGAGAGAGTATATATATATATATATATATATATATATATATATATATATATATAATAATATTATTAGGGACAAAATCCAAAATTACAGGTAAAAAACTATATATATATATATATATATATCGTTTACTTGTTTCAGTTATTAGACTGAGGCCATGCTGGAGTACCGTCTTGAAGAAATTTTTAGTCGAACGAATCGACTCTAATACTTACTATTTTAAGCCTGGTACTTATTTTAGCGGTCTCTTTGCGGGGTCGTAAACACATCAACACCAGTTGTCAAGTGGTGATGGTGGGACCCGTATAAGTTCCACAGAAGGAAAAAATTAAGAGGACCTATTTAAGAAAGAATGGATGATTATTTTCTTTGCAGCAGTAGTTGTTGGCGCATTTCCTTCAACCTGATCAATCTGGTAGGTATATAAGAGATTAGTAGCCAAATTTTTGCTCTCTTTCAGAATAGAGTGAAGTTTTCTCGGTCTTTCATATTTTTCAACAAGTTTTAGCATCCAACTTATTATTATTATTATTATTATTATTATTATTATTATTATTATTATTATTATTATTATTATTATTAATATTATTATTTCGTTTTATCTTGGAACTACTGGAGACTTGTATGCGTAGCGGGATTGCTGCCTGCAGCCTAGAGTACCATGCTATTTGTTCTTTTCAACTATCTAATACTCCTCATTATTCTGGCCGTACCAAGGAGGCACAATTTTGTAATAGTCCTACTGGGCACTCTATTCCAATTTCCTTGATATTCCTCTTGATGCCTTCTGATATTGTCTCCAGGGAACCATCAATGATTGGCACTATCTTCACCTTCTTCATTTTCCATAGCCGAGCTATTTCGTACTTAAACGGGTTGTATTTATCTATTTTTTCACCTTTCTTGACTATTTGTCGGTCAAAGGGGCATGCAATATTAACTATATAGCATATGTGGTGTATCTTGTCGTCCACCACTAGGTTCGGTCGATTATGCTCTACCACCTGATCTGTTTGGATTAGGAAACTCCGACTCTGCCACTCTCTGAGGTTTGTGCTTATACCACATCTTGTCTCTCTCTAGCCCTCACTTTTCGCACAGTATCCAATGTAGCACTTTTGCTACGTCATCGTGTCACCACAACTTTGTGATTTTAGGTAAGTCTAGGGCATTCGTTCGTGATATGGGCAACGGTTTCATCGACTTTATTACAGATGCGGCACAGCGGAGACACTTGCTCATTCCTCAGGCTGACCCTCCAGTTAGTGCCCAAATCTTGGTCTTGCGCTGCCAGTATAGTGCTCTCATTATTATTATTATTATTATTATTATTATTATTATTATTATTATTATTATTATTATTTAGTAAATTTTCATTATATGATTACTTCAGTATATTTGTATTGCCTAATAGATCGCAACTCAGTCTACCTACGGTTTGTAGGGCGTTATGTTTTGATAAGATATATCAATAGTATCTTTTAGTATTATTGTTTTATGCATCTTTTATCTTTAACTTGTTTCATTCATTTGACTGCACTCATCCGGGGGCACCGCTTTGAAGGGATTTAGTCGAACACCTTGACTCAAGGGCTTATTTTTTAAAGCCTGGTATTTATTCTCTCGGTCACTAACACCGATCGAAAAGCGGTAATGGTGGACAAAATTATACACAAAGTCACATACGCGCGCGCGCATACATACACACATATTCACGTATATATATATATATATATATATATATATATATATATATATATATATATATATATATATATATATATATATATATATATATATATATATATATATATATATATATATATATATATATATATATATATATATATATATATATATATATATATATATATATATATATATATATATATATATATATATATATATATATATATATATATATATATATATATATATATATATATATATATATATATATATATATATATATATATATATATATATATATATATATACATGTGTGGTGGCACAATGGCCCAGTGGTTAGGGCAGCGGACTCGCGGTCATAAGATCGTGGTTTCGATTCCCAGACCGGGCGTTGTGAGTGTTTATTGAGCGAAAACACCTAAAGCTCCACGAAGTTCCGGCAGGGGATGGTGGCGAACCCTGCTGTACTCTTTCACTACAACTTTCTCTCACTCTTACTTCCTGTTGCTGTTGTGCCTGTAATTCAAAGGGTCAGCCTTTTCACAGTGTCACGCTGAATATCCCCGAGAACTACGTTAAGGGTATACGTGTCTGTGGAGTGCTCAGCCACTTGCACGTTAATTTCACGTGCAGGCTGTTCCGTTGATTGGATCAACTGGAACCCTCGACGTCGTAAGCAACGGAGTGCCAACAACAACATATGTACATGTATATAACGAGCTTCTTTCAGTTTTCGTCTACCAAATCTACTTAAAATGCTTTGGTCGGTCTGGGGCTATACTAGAAGATACTTATCCAAGCTACCACGCAGTGGGACTGAACCCAAACCCATGTGGTTGAGAAGCTGCTTCACATAGCCACGCTCTTTTGTGTTAACAGAAGTCATATATTTTGTGTTGTGAATTTGGAGGTATATTTACATATGTCATAATTCCCTAAGCCCCCAGCGCCATACCACCCTACTGTTATCATAGAGAACAGAGATTGTCTTGTCTTTTGTCCCCAGATTCTGGCTGTTTCTATTGCCAGACCTTATATTCAGAGACTTTCTTCAATTCTTTCAGAGATTTATAAAGTTAGAAACAATACATCTGTTATAATACACTTATTCTCCGTAACCTTCCAGAATAAATATTGGATTAGCATTACTTTCCTTGTCTATATGATTTGGCATCTACCCGAGAATAGTTAGTTTGTATTTACTTGAGATCTTTTTCATATGTTTTACGATTTCTTTCCTGGAGGTATTTCATAAATCTTATATAATTTCCAATGTATGATAGGTAGGGGAGGTGCCACCAGAAGACGACATCCCTCTGCTGGTGGCAGCCATATTGTACGGCTAGCCAACACAACAAGAGTTCACAAGGTACACAAAATAGGAAAGGAGAATTGATCAGACATGGGCACGGAATTATTGATACACGCCGATGGGAACATCGAAGTCATCCCTGATTTGATCAACCTTCTTAAAGTCAGACAGCTAATTCTGGCAGTCGAGAGAAAAAAACCGAGATGTCACATTTGTGACAAGACAAACCATTCAAAGGCTTTCTACCCCATGCAAAGAAAAAGAACACCTCTCCGCTATTGCAGACACTGCTAATACAACAACAACAGCATTAAAAGCAACAAGAGCAGCGCCACCAACAACAACACTTACAAGTCAGTGCTAAGAGTGGCAACATGCAAAACACCATCAACCAAAGAAGCAGCAGGAGAGATCCATTCTACAGAATCAGCAGGAAGTACCGGTACCACACCTGAGGCTATCGCAACTGAGAGAATACTCAACCACACCAATCGACCAAACAACCAGCTTAGAAATGCGCGGCTATGCAGACATACCTCTTTTCCTGCCACAGATTTCTCCGACTGTAAAACTTGTCTAATGAGGTATGCAGTTTGGGAAAACCACCAGAATGGTACAAGGAAAAAGACAAAAAGTTATAAACTAAAAGCAGATAGATTAGAGGAGAAGATTAAGAAACCTGCAAACTATCACACACCCACACACACTCTATACCAAGACAATTACAAACATGTCCAACATCAAAAACACCTTCACAAATGAAAACACAGCAACCCAAACTCAAGCAGATGTGTGTGGAATTACGGAAGCACTTTGCTCAAGTGTTTGAACGCAGGATGAACTTCAGTGCCTAACTCGACGGCGTGTAACAACTCTCTGCAATGGGGGTGGAGTGTTGTCAAACGCCGATAACAGCCGCAAAAATACGGGATGTGATGATGGGTTGCATGGGGAACAAATTGCTTGGTTTGGATGATCTGCCCTATGAATTTTACTTTCATATGCCGGACTTTTTTCGCAGCCTCTTAGCAGACATCTACCGCAACTGACAGAATAATAGGAGAATTCCTAGTTCTGCGAGACAAAGAGTCGTGATACTGCTAAGGAAGAAACCAAGGAAAGGGGATCAAATAGAAAATTTTAGGTCCATAAGGCTGTTGAACATAGATTTCAAAATTTTGACTAAGTTGTTAACGCTTGTAGTCGAGGAAATGGTTGATGATACGAAAAATGCGCAATTCCAAGTAGATCTGTCCACGACACCTTCTACCTGATGCAATATATCATAGACAGAGTGGGTAAAGAAGTTGGTATTGGTCGGGCCCTGATCAATTTGGATCAATCAAAGTCTCCGGTAGGGTCCACCACCAATACTTGTAAGCCATTCTCATAGTTGTCGGTTTCGGTCCCGTTTTTCGTGGCTGGGTTGCCACAATGTACAGCGACATCTACTCGAAAGTTTCAGTGGATGGTTACCTGTTGAGACGACCGTTCAGTATAATGCGTTCGGTCCGTCAAGAGTGCCCCCTCTCGTCTGTTATGTATGTACTGGTTCTAGAGCCACTACTTCGGAAATTGTAGGCGTTGAGAGGCATCGCGAGCGAACTAGGACGTGGGAGAACTGTATCGGCATATGCAGACGACATAACCATAATAGAGTTGATCGGTACAGTTCTGAGAGTATACGAATCTCTGACAGGAGCACAGCTTAACCAAGAAAAGTCAGAGAGAGGCAGCTTCATGCGTCCAATAACGTCGTAGGACGCTGGACGGAGGTACTGGATAGATTTCTTATGATGTGGTTTGGTCCGGATCTCCAGGTGGAAGAGAACTGGAGCGAGGTGACGAGCAGGGTAGCCAATCTCGTCCAGAGATTGACCGGGAGTAACCTACGTCTAGAAAGTCGGACAGAGGTGGTGAATGTATACATCGCCTCCGTCATATATTATCACCAGGCCGTTGTGACTTGCCCCGGTTCCCATCTGACCAAATTGGAACGAATATTCTTCTACATCCTGTGGAAGGTATGTGTTCCACTGGTCAGGCGCTAACTGGATAATTGGGTATGTCGTGGATGCTGTTGCGTAGACATGTGCCAAGGCTATGGCATCTTCACCATTTCCTTGACGGCGAGTAGATATTGTCACCGTTCGCCTCTTGAGTGAGCTGCAGTTCTGGATCAAGCGCGTTAACCGAGGCAGATGGCACTTCCCTTACTTGGGGATGGCAGAGTAATCGGGAATTTTTGTGGGAACTTTATCCCGAATTACCTATGCGAACTATCCTGCTATAAGTGATTCTATTTATTAAATATTTATTTTTCTAATATCTATTTATTTATCCCTCGGTTATATCTTTCAATGTTACAGTGTCTCCTTTTGATCAATGTAAGCCTCACCTGTTTTGATATTGTTCATTATGCCCTTGTGGCGAATGTAAGAAATCATCACCATGCGCGAGTAAGCGAAAGCAGAGTATTGTAATCACTCGTCTTTGTCTGTTTCTCTGTGTTTGCAAAATTATTGGAAAACGGATATATGGATTTTCACCACATTCGGCAGAAATACTCATTGGATGAATGGCTCAAAATGATGAACATTTGCATTGATTATCTTTAAAAGAATTTTTTTTTTTAATCGAACTACAGATTTCCCGACAAGCAAGTGGTAATATTATTTTGTTGGCTTTCTTTTTCAAATGAATCGATAATCGTCAGTATGTGTATAGATCATGGTATGCATATGCGCGTAGACACATGTGGGTACATACATACATATATACATACATACATAGGCTGCGACTGTGTGTGTGTGTTTGTGTGTGTTTGTGTGTGTGTGTATGTGTGTGTGTGTGTATGTATGTGTGTGTGTACAGAGATGGATTCGAGGGTTTTGTTTATTTACGACTCGTTTTCTTAATTTCATTGGAGTATACATACCTATAATTGTGATACTTAACGAAAAAATTAAAAACTGAAAAAAAAATGGAATTTACAAATTTCTCGATAAGCAAGCGGCTGTATTATTTTGTTCACTTTCTTTTTCATGTGAATCGACCCTCGTCTACGTAAGTATAGAATATGGTGCACCTATGCGCGTGGGTACATACATACATACGTACATACATATATTCATAAATACATAGATATGCGACTCTGTATGTGTTTTGTGCGCGTGCGTATGTGTATATATACAGTGATAGATTCGAGGGTTTCGTTTATTCAGTGATAAAATAAGTACTAGTTGAATACTGTGGTCGACTAGTCCCCTCCCCAAAAAGTTTCAGGCCGTATGCCTACAGTGGAAAGAATTATTATGAAAGCGACAAGATGTTAAAGTACATACATGCTGAGTTCATCAAACGTTTATCATAACCGTGAACTTAAATATATCTTCCTACAGGGTTCCGCTATTCCTGGTTTTACCATGATATTGGAATTGTATCCTGCTGACAAACGGACACTAATTTCATGCATACTGGGGATTTGGTGGGGTATATGTGTTATGATCCTAGCGTTGGTTGCTTATGTGATGAAGCATTCGGAATGGAGATGGCTGTGTGCCGTTTTTGGGTTTCCAGGGATCGTATGCGTATTTGAATTTTGGTAAGGAATTTCTTGTGATTTTTCACACTACTTCGTTTTTTATTTTCTGTTTGTCTTTTATTTATTTCTTTTGCATTTTCTTTCGTGGTGCAAACTCCAGTACTAAATGACGAAAGATGTGTTGTTTTTTTTTTTTTTTGCTTTTTTTCCATATATGCTGATTAAATATCATACTAGTTTAAAGAGAAAGAAAGAAAGAAAGAAAGAAAGAAAGAAAGAAAGAAAGAAAGAAAGAAAGAAAGAAAGAAAGAAAGAAAGAAAGAAAGGGCATGCATCTCTTAGGAGAAATTTAGTTCATTAGTTTGAATTAGCCATAATGGCTAATACGTCGTTGAAGCATCGCTTGGTCTTTGAAAACTTCAAGGGTTTTTAAAAATCGAGGAAATTTTCAGCGAGTAGATTTTCAGAAGAAATATCTTCTGCCTGCGGCAGACATGGAACATCTCTGAAACTCTGCTCAGCGATTTTAGCGGTTATTTCAAGACCCTGGATTTTTCAGTGAAAGCATAATCTGCAGTACCTTGTCCCGATAGAGTATGTGAGTATTCTGTCCATTATTTAAATTTTAATTCTGCTATTCAGCAATTTCAAAACATATTGTTGACAAAGACTTGTATTTCTCTTTATCCAGCGATCTGAATGAGTATTTATGTTCGTTGTAGCTGATATTGAAAACATTCGTAGTGGGTTCAGTTGAATTCCCTCAATACTGTCTGTGAGTGTCATGCACGCACTGTATACCACTGCTTTGGAGAGAGATAAGTTCCTTTGAATCGGAAGTTTAGAATTTTCCGAAGCCATAAGTTGGCTATTTATGGATGCTGCAAGAAGGGATGCTGTCCGAACTAACTTAAATCATTTTATTTTATTGGCTTTGAAAAGTTTATATTTATGTGTGGTTAGAAATTAATTTTTGATAATCATTGAAGATTTCTCTTTATGTTAGTAGCTTCATTCATGTTGTAGAGTGGATTAAAAGAATTGTGCTTGTTATCCTTGTTTTGCAATTATGTGGGAGGAGTTATATTTCTTGTAAACTTTTTTCATTAACCTCGCTTCTTGATAGTATATTGTTATAGTAAGAGGGGTTAGCGATTTCAAATATCCTTAAATATCATTTACGAACTTCTTTTCATTATGGTCGAGGACTGAGCGTTCTTGTATATATAAAAGGTTTTCTTCCTTGGTTTTCTGGAAGAGTGATGTGTTCCTGCTATCAGATTTAATGGTTTTTCTAAAATATACTGTTTTGCGGTGTCAAAGTGTCCTATATTTTGTGATGTATATATTCTGCATATTTTTCTCCCAAACTTTTACATTCACTAATATGTATATTTACGTGTATATTCATAAATACACACACGCGCGCGTGTGTGTACGCATATCCAAAGAGGTGCTGGAAAGTTGCTGGCTTCATGTAAAATAATATACTGGAGATCAGTTAATTGTGATTTTATTTAACATATACCCCTCTCGGATTCCCACTCTTATTGCACCGGTCCTTCAGTTTTTCCAAGCCTTGTGAAAAGAAATACGGAAGGTTGAACCTGCAAACAAGCCTCTAAAGTAGAGATCACTTCCGAACTGGAGTGAAATTTCGTTCCCTTGAGTTGTTTTTTCAGTTGCCGAAAAAGGTGATAGACGGAGGGGGCTAAATCAGAATAGTAAGGTGGGTGGTCTACCAATTTGAATCCAAAGTCGTCTATTTTCTGTAGAGCTACATGTGCTGTGTGTGCTGGTGCATTTCCCTGCAAATTTCAGGATACCACAGTTCGGTTTTCCATTGCTTTTCTGCTCCAAAGCTTCACACAGTTCATCCAACAGCAACATGCAGAATTCTGCGTTAATGGTGTAACCCTTTGGCAAGTATTTTATGAGGAGTACTTTGTCTTTATTCCAAAACACTGAAGCTGACTTTTGGGTCCGAAACTACTTAGAATGCGATGAACCGCTGAGGTGCCACTCCACTGATCGCTACGTGGTCTGGGGATCATAATAAGGAACGCAGATTTCATCCATGGTGACTAAACGAGACATAGTGCAAACCGGTCCAAAATAGCCTTTCATGTCGTCACGCAGATGCGCTTCTGATCTGCGTTCAGACATTTCGGTACCCATTTTGCGGAAAGCCTTCTCATGTCCAGAGTGTTGTGGATGATGTGGCCAACTCTCTTGTGGGAAATTCCAGAGTCTCAGTTATGACTTTAGCTAAAATCCGGCGATCCTAGAGAATCATGACGTGCGCAGCGTCGGCTTTGTTCTCTGTAGTCACGGAAGTTGGTCGTCTTGACTTCGATATGATCAGTCCGAAACCTCGACACCCAGATTTTCACCATGGATTGAGATGGACAGCCATCCTTTAAGACTTCCTTCATCGCGTCATGGATTTTCGCCACTCTTTTTTCTTTAAAAAGTGGAACTTCATGACCGCCCATGCTTTTGTTTTACCAAAGGCCACGGTAGGAGCTGCCATCATGCGTTAAATCTGCAAAAAGATTAAGATATATTGTATGCCATCATGATTTTTTTAATATCCTCTGAATAGTTGTCCTGCCTCCCCTGTAAAGGTAACAGCACTACCCTTTCACAAAACCCTGAAAGCCATGAACTTTTTAGCATCCCCTCGTATATATATATATATATATATATATATATATATATATATATGTGTGTGTGTGTGTGTGTGTGTGTGTGTGTGTGTGTGTGTGTGTGTGTGTGTGTGTGTGTGTGTGCGTGTGTGTGTGTGTGTGTATGCATGTGTGTGTGTATGCATGTGTGTGTGTGTATGTGTATGTATATATATATATATATATATATATATATATATATATATATGTTTGTATGCATGTATGCATGTACATTGTATATACATTTGCCCATACATACATACGTACGTACGTACGTACATACATACATATATATTCATATTATGCAGGTACCTAAGAGAAAGCATTCGATGGTTGTTCGCAAAAGGGAAAATTGTTGAAGCCGAAAGAGTTGTGAAACGCGCAGCAAAACTTAACGGAGTCGATTTCGAAGCAACATGGACAAAATGTCTGAAATCTAATGAATCTGCCATGGAAATGCATCAATTAAGTGAACAGTCCAAAGAACTGATTGACAGAAATGGAACAAACCCTGAAGACGAAGCCAAAGTTCATCCTAAAGAATCTGCGCTTGGATTGTGGACCATGATGAAATACAGTACAACCAGAAATATCACCCTAGTTATCATGTTCGCATGGTAAGTCTTCTTCATAATAATAATAATAATAATAATAATCCTTTCTACTGGAAGCACAAAGCCTCAAATTTGGGGGAAGGGGATTAAGTTGATTACACTTGGCCCAGTGCGTAACTGGTACTTATTTAATCGACTCCGAAAAGACGAAATGTAAGGTTGGCCCCGACGAAATATCGCTAAGCATTTCGCCCGGCGTGCTAACGACTCTGCCAGCTCGCCGCCTTAATAATAATAATAATCTTTTCTACTCTTTGTACAAGGCTCAAAATTTTGGTGGGAGGGGGCCAGTCGATTTTATCGACCCCAGTACGCAACTAGTACTTAATTTATCGACCTCGAAAGGATGAAAGGCAAAATCGACATCAGCAGAATTTGAACTCAGAACGTAACGGCAGACGGAATACCGCCAGCTTTATAATAATAATAATAATAATAATAATAATAATAATAATAATAATAATAATGATAATAATAATAATTCTTTCTGTTATAGGCACAAGGCCTGAAATTTGTTGGGAGTGATCTCGTCGATTATATCGATCGCAATGCTCAACTGGTACTTATTTCATCGATCTCGAAATTGATGAAAGGCCAAGTCGACCTCGGTAGGATTTGAACTCAAAGCGTAAAGACGAACGAAATACCGCCAAGCATCTTGCCATGAGTGCTAACGATTCTGCTAATTATTTTATTGTTGTTAAGGTGATGGACAATGGAATGTTTAGCTCGAAAGATACAATAGAGCATTCTGTTTTCACTTACGGTCCCTCATGTTATGAATTCTAGTCCCACTGCAGACATTAGGAAATTACGAAAAGTGGTCTAATAAGCTACACTACAATACCAGTGCAATACTAGAATCCGTAGCTACGACCTACCCACAGCCCTTAATATTGCTGGCCTAGTGTCTAAATCAGAAACTAAGGCAGTGAGCTGGCAGAATCAAAGGCCCGTCGGAGAAAATGCAAAGCGACATTTCCTCCGGCTCTTTAGTTTCAGAGTTTAAGACCCGCAGAGGTCAACTTTACCCAATAAAACAAGTACCAGTTCATCACTGGGGTCGATATAATCTAAAATTACTGGCCATTGTGGCAAAATTTGAAAACATTGTTATTGTTGTTGAAGCTGCTGTCCTTATTCATGCTCCTGTTATTAATGTTGTTGTTAAGGCGTCGAGCTGACAGAATCGTTTGCACGCCGAGCAAAATGCTTGGCGGCATTTCGTCTGTCTTTACGTTCTGAGATCAAATTCCACCGAGGTCGACTGTGCATTTCATCCTTTCGGGGTCGACAAAGTAAATACCAGTAGAGTACTGGGGTCAATCTAATCGACTGGTTCCCTCCTCCAAAATTTCAAGCCTTGTGCCTATAGTAGAAAGGTTATTAGTGTTGTTGTTGGTGGTGTTGACGTTGCTGATGCTGTTGCCGCTGTTTTTAATGTTATTTTTGTTGTTGTTGTTATTATTATTATTATTATTATTATTATTATTATTATTATTATTATTATTGAGTGAAAGAGCAGTGCATGCCATCAAAGTGACACTGGGGAAAAAAAATTACGAAGCCCAGTATACCCATCATGACTACCTGTCTGATAAGGGTACACCAGACACATGTATCACAAACATATGTGCGCGACATGGTGAACTCATATCAAGATAAACAGCGCATGACCTCGCAAGTGGGGCCCAGTTAGAATTTTCTTCAGGTCGAGTAGCCCATCCCGCTCAAAAGGTCCAGTTCTTATTTTTTTAATGCCGAACCGCTAGCTTACTGAGATGTAAACGCACCAACACCAATTGTCGAGTGGTGGGTGGATGGGGACAAACACAGACACTCACACTGATACACACACACACACACACACACACACACACACACACACATATATATATATATATATATATATATATATATATATAACGGGCTTTTTCAGTTTCCGTCTACCAAATCTACTCACAAGGCTTTGGTAAGCTCGACGCTATAGTAGAAGATACTTGCTCAAGGTGCTACTCAGTGGGACTGAAACTGGAATCATGTGGTTGGGAAGCAAACTTCTTACTAAACAGCCGCGCCTGCGCCAAAAATACATATAAAACAACATTAGTTATATTTGATAATGTACAACAAAAAACTGACCACTACGTGTAATAATATTTTTAAGAAAGAACAAAAGCCAAATGTCTATTTTGTTTCCTGTGTTTCAGGTTGATTACCAGTGTGACATATTTCGGACTCTACTTGACCTCCAGTAGTTTGTCTGGGGACCGTCATCTGAATTACTTCCTCACAGCATCCATGGAACTTCCTTCCAGTTTAATCCTCTACAAATTGTTTATGCTGTTCGTAAATACTTTATATTTGATTCACATACGCATATATATATATACATGCACACATGTGAGCTCGCACAAAAAGATAGATAGATAGACTGAGAGTGAGAGAGAGACAGAGAGACACAGAGAGACAGAGAGAGAGACAGAGAGACAGATGGACACACAGATTGACAGACAGAAAGATATTTGTATTTGTGTGTCTTTAACACACACACATACACGTCGCACGCGCGAGCGCACATACACACACACACACACACACACGCACACACGTTCTAAATCTTAATTTAGAAGATTAATGAAGATTACAAGGTGGAGAAAACGTTGACTGATACAGACCGTTCAGGGCTCGCTAGAAGCTTTATGTTATGAGATGTGTATATTGAAGTAACGATGGATGTTATAAAAAGAGAGAGAGGGAGAGAAAAGGGGAGAGAGAGACAGATAGAGTGTTGGGGTAGGTGAATGAAATACTTACCAAGAGATATTTGAACAGGGGTTGGTGATCGTGAGTACAATAATTTTACAAGTTTTGTTATTATGGATACCCCAGAATAAGCTTAGTTCAACTAACTATCATCAAAGCAGTTCCAGTTGCCATCATTTTGCCTCTTTTTTCCAAACACATTCTATTTTCAACTGTGTTATCAAATATGCCTTGCTTTCACCTAAGACAATCGAATATGATTTCAGGCGGCAAACTTGTGGAATCATTGAAGAATTGGTCGGACTGCCTTTCGCAATCGTTGTTCCAGCTCTATGCGCCCTGAACTCGAATCCCTCCGAAGTCAACTTTATCATTTGTCCTTTCGAAAATATATGCCAGTCAAACATTGGAGCTCTCTCTCTCTCTCTCTCTCTCTCTCTCTCTCTCTCTCTCTCTCTCTCTCTCTCTCTCTCTCTCTCTCTCTCTCTCTCTCCCTCTCACTCACTCCTCCCTACCCTTCTCTCTCTTTATTTCTATCTCGCTCCTTTTCCTTCTCACTCTCTCTTTCCATCGCTGCCTTTCTTTATTGCATTGTACGTATCACTGGAAGGTCGACTATGATATCTGATATTATTTACTCCGTGTACTAATCTATGAAACTCATCATTGAACCTCACCTCTATAATCTTATTTTGTACCATTTTTCAGATTTGGACGGAAGAAAGCCATCATAATTCTCATTGCTTCCTCAGCTGTGACATTGTTAGCCGTGGCAGTTCTGAAGTCGATCGGTGGTAAGACACCTATATTTTATCTGCAATATTCAAACACAAAATGTTGATTATATATATGCATATATATGTATATATGACAATTTCTCTCAACATTATATATATATATATATATATATATATATATATATATATATATATATATATATATATATATATATATGCATATATATATATATATATGCATATATATATATGCATATATATGTATATATGACAATTTCTCTCAAC